>NW_024070196.1:842097-1076147 GCF_014754425.2 Oryx dammah
AATGGGAAAGACTAGAGATCTCTTCAAGAAAACTAGAAATACCAAGGAAACTTTTCATGCAAAGACAGGCTTGATAAAGGACAGAAATGGTCTGGACCTAACAGAAGCAGAGGATATTAAGAAGAGGTGGCAAGAATACATGGAAGAACTGTACAAAAAAGATCTTCATGACCCAGATAATCATGATGATGTGATCACTAATCTAGAGGCAGACATCTTGGAATGTGAAGTCAAGTGGGCTTTAGAAAGCATCACTACGAAAAAAGCTAGTGGACATGATGGAATTCCAGTTGAGCTGTTTCAAATCCTGAAAGATGATGCTGTGAAAGTGCTCCCCTCAATATGCCAGCAAATTTGGAAAACTCAGGAGTGGCCGCAGCACTGGAAAAGATCAGTTTTCATTCCAATCCCAAAGAAAGGCAATGCCAAAGAATGCTCAAACTACCACACAATTGCACTCATCTCACACTCTAGTAAAGTAATGCTCAAAATTCTCCAAGCCAGGCTTCAGCAATTGGTGAACTGTGAACTCCCTGATGTTCAAGCTGGTTTTAGAAAAGGCAGAGGAACCAGAGATCAAATTGCCAACATCTGCTGGATCATGGAAAAAGCAAGAGAGTTCCAGAAAATCATCTAGTTCTGCTTTCTTGACTATGCCAAAGCCTTTGACTGTGTGGATCACAATAAACTGGAAAATTCTGAAAGAGATGGGAATACCAGACCACCTAACCTGCCTCTTGAGAAATCTGTATGCAAGTCAGGAAGCAACAGTTAGAACTGGACATGGAAAAACAGACTGGTTCCAAATAGGAAAAGGAGTACGTCAAGGCTGTATATTGTCACCCTGCTTATTCAACTTCTATGCAGGGTACATCATGAGAAACGCTAGACTAGAAGAAACACAAGCTGGAATCAAGATTGCCGGGAGAAATATCAGTAACTTCAGATATGCAGTTGACACCACCTTTATGGCAGAAAGTGAAGAGGAACTAAAAAGCTTCTTGATGAAAGTGAAAGAGGAGAGTGAAAAAGTTTGCTTAAAGCTCAACATTCAGAAAACGAAGATCATGGCATCCAGTCCCATCACTTCATGGGAATAGATGGGGAAACAGTGGAAACAGTGGCTGACTTTATCTTTTTGGGCTCCAAAATCACTGCAGATGGTGACTGCAGCCATGAAATTAAAAGATGCGTACTCCTTGGAAGAAAAATTATGACCAACCTAGATAGTATATTCAAAAGTAGAGACATTACTTTGCCGACTAAGGCCCGTCTAGTCAAGGCTATGGTTTTTCCTGTGGTCATGTATGGATGTGAGAGTTGGACTGTGAAGAAGACTGAGCGCCGAAGAATTGATGCTTTTGAACTGTGGTGTTGGAGAAGACTCTTGAGAGTCCCTTGGACTGCAAGGAGATCCATCCAGTCCATTCTGAAGGAGATCAGCCCTGGGATTTCTTTGGAGGGAATGATGCTGAAGCTGAAACTCCAGTACTTTGGCCACCTCATGTGAAGAGTTGACTCATTGGAAAAGACTCTGATGCTGGGAGGGATTGGGGGCAGGAGGAGAAGGGGACGACAGAGGATGAGATGGCTGGATGGCATCACAGACTCGGTGGACACGCGTCTGAGTGAACTCCGGGAGATGGTGATGGACTGGGAGACCTGGCGTGCTGCGATTCATGGGGTCGCAAAGAGTCAGACACGACGGAGCGACTTAACTGAACTAAGTGTTGCTTTTACCATTAATCTTGGAATCTTGTCTTCTGTGCTGTGTAGCCTATGAAATTTTGGTGCGACAGTAAGGATTTAGGCCTGAACTTTCAAAGAGGGAGATCTGAGTCCAGGACTTTTTACCACCAGAGACCAGATGCTGGTGAACTTAATGTAGTCCCAAGAGCCTCTGAGGCTGTCTTCATTTTTTTTCATCCTTTTTTCTTTATTCTGCTTTGCTTCAGCTATTTCCACCCCTGCTCACGTTATCTGTTTTTTTGCTTCAGTTATTATGTTACTGGTTTCCTCTAGCGTGTACTTTGTGTCATTCTGTTGTTTATTGCTGATTATCTGTTCTTTGTTTATTCTAGGTCCTTGTTAAATATTTCCTGTATCTTCTTGATGCACACCTTCATTCTCTTTGTGTCTCTCTTTTACTTCCAAGATTTTGGATCATCTTTCCTACTTTTACTCTGAATTATTTTTATGGTGGGCTGCCTGCTTCTTCTTCATTTGTTTATCTTGTGGGTGTTACCATGTTCCTTCATCTATTGCATGTTTCTTTGTCTTTTTATTTTGTTTAATTTACTATGTTTGTCACCTCCTTTCTGCTGGCTGAAAGACTGTAGTTCCTCTTATTTGTGGTGTCTTCCCCCCATGAGTAGGGTTGGACCTTGCTAAGCTTTCCTGGTTGGCGGGACTTGTGCCTGTGTTCGTGTGGATGGAGGTATAGCTTGTCTTTCTGACGGGCAGTGCCATGTCTAGTAGTGTGTTTGGGGGTTTCTGGGGGCTTTGTATGCTTTTGGGTAGACTGTCTGCTAACAGGATTTTGTGCTTGTTTTACTGAAAGTTTGACATGAGGCATCTAGCACTGGAACTTGCTGCTCTTTGGGTTGAACCTGGTCTTAGAATTGTGATGGAAGCCTTTGTGAAAGCTCTCACTGATTAATGCTCCATGGGGCAGGAGGTCTCTGGTGGTACAAAGTCCTGGACTCAGTTCTCCCTCTTTGAAAGTTCAGGCCCAACTCCTTACTGTAGCACCAACATTTCATAGGCTGCACAGCACAGAAGACAAGACTCCAAGACTAATGATAAAAGCAACACTTAACAGCCAAGATTAGCCAAAGAAACTTACACATTTACAAAGAGTAAAAAGAGAAAAACAAAGAATTAAAAACAAGAATCAAAAAAGAGAGCAATCAAGTCAATAAACTAACCCATAAGTGAAAATGAATACTAAAAACTAGATTAGCAAAAATACAAAATCAAAAACATGGAAAAAATGCAATATAACAAAAGAGTACTTTTTGAAAAAAAATTTTTTTAGGGTGAGTTCTTTCTTTTTTTAATATAAATTTATTTATTTTAATTGTAGGTTAATTGAAAGTCTGGGTTTCATTCAGCATTCAGAAGGTGTTCTGTAGGAGTTGTTCCACATGCAGATATATTTCTGATGTATTTGTGGGGAGGAAGTTTATCTCCCCATCTTGTTCCTCTGAAATCTTCCCATCAACTCTATTTTTAGCTTTTTGAGGAACATCCGTACTATTTTCCATAGCAGCCTCATCAATTTACATTTCCACTAATAGTGTATGAGTGTTCCTTTTTCTCTACCTCCTCATTAACACTTGCTATTTTTTATCTTTTTGATGACAGCTATTCTGACAAGTGTAAGGTGATATCTCATTGTGGTTTTAATTTGCATTTTCCTAATAATTAGTGATGTGAGAACACTTTTTCATGTGCCAGTTGGCCATCTTCATGTCTTCTTTGGAAAGTTGTCTATCAGATCTTCTGATGACTTTTGTTCTTCTGTTGTATGAATTCTTTATGTATTTTCTATATAAAATTTTATATTAATTATATTATATGTATAAATATATATTTTATATACTCACACATCAAACATATCACTTGCAAATATCTTCTCCCATTTGGTAGGCTGTCTTTTTTTTTTTTTTTTTTAATTGATGGTTTCATTTGCCATGCAGAAGCTTTTTAGTTCTATGGAGTCCCATTAGTTTATTTTGGTTTTATTTCCCTTGCCTATTTCTCCTATAGGAGTGCTCTTAGTATCTTTTGAGATATTTCTCCTATAGGAGAAAGATGCTAAAAGCACCCATGGCAGATTCATGTTGATGTATGGCAAAACCAATACAACATTGTAAAGTAATTAGCCCCCAATTAAAATAAATAAATTTAAATTAAAAAAAGAAAGTGAAAAAAAATAAAAGCAAATATTTGAATGAGATATTTGACTGTGTTATCAAGTAGAGAGCATCTTAAACTTATCAAAAGGTCTGAGTATGGAGTCATGGGAATTATGGAAATGATGGAGAAAAATATATTGCTGGGTATCCACTACTCACTGGCCACTTTCCCTACTTTTCCAGAGTTTGTCGTGATCCACACAGTCAAAGGCTTTGGCGTAGTTAATAAAAAAGAAGTAGATGTTTTTTCTGGAACTCTCTTGCTTTTTTGATGATCCAGTGGATGTTGGCAATTTGGTCTCTTATTCCTCTGCCTTTTCTAAATCCAGCTTGAACATCTGGAAGTTCTCTGTTCATGTACTGTTGAAGCTTCATTGGACAATTTTGAGCATTACTTTGCTAGTGTGTGAGATGATTGCAATTGTGCAGTAGTATGAACATTCTTTGGCATTGCCTTTATTTGGGATTGGAATGAAAACTGACTGACCTTTTTCAGTCCTGTGACAAGTGCTGAGTACCAGACCACCTTAACTGCCTCCTGAGAAATATGTATGGAGGTCAAGAAGCAACAGTTAGAACCGGACATGGAACAATAGACTGGTTCCAAATTGGGAATGGAGTATGACAAGGCTGTATATTGTCACCCTACTTATTTAGCTTATATGCAGAGTACTTCATGAGAAATGTTGGGCTAGGTGAAGCACAAGCTGGAAACAAGATTGCCAGGAGAAATATCAATAACCTCAAATATGCAGATGACACCACCTGTGTGGCAGAAGGTGAAGAGGAACTAAAGAACCTCTTGATGAAAGTGAAAGAGGAGAGTGAAAGTGGTTTAAAACTCGACTTTCAAAAAATTAAGATCATGGCATCTGGTCCCATCACTTCATGGCAAACAGATGAGGAAACAATGGAAACAGTGAGAGACTTTCTTTTCTTGGGCTCCAAAATCACTGCAGATGGTGACTGCAGCTGTGAAATTAAAAGACACTTGCTCCTTGGAAGCAAAGCTATGCCCAACCTAGACAGCATATTAAAAAGCAGAGACATTACTTTGCTGACAAAGGCCCATCTAGTCAAAGCTACAGTTTTTCAAGTAGTCATGCATGGATATAAGAGTTGGACCACAAAGAAAGCTGAGTGCTGAAGAACTGATGCTTTTGTACTGTGATGTTGGAGAAGACTCTTGAGAGAAGATTCTTGACCCTTGGACTGCAAGAGGATCAAACCAGTCCATCATAAAGCAAGTCTTGAATATCATTGGAAGGACTGATGCTGAAGCTGAAACTCCAATACTTCAGCCACCTTATGCAAAGAACTGACTCACTGGAAAAGACCCTGATGCTGGGAAAGATTGAAGGCAGGAGAAGAGGACAACAGAGGATGAGATGATTGGATGGCATCACCGATTCTATGGACATGTGTTTGAGCCAGCTCCAGGAGTTGGTGATGGACAGGGAAGACTGGCACACTGCAGTCCATGAGATCGCAGAGTGGGACATAACTGAGGACTGAACTGAACTGAAGTTCCCTACTTTATCCTCACAGTGACCTGCTGAAACTTGTAAACTTCCCTGTTTTACAAAGGACAAACTAAGGCTCAGTAACTTGCCAAAGGTTAGAAAAAATGGCAGAGATAGCACTGAAACATAATCCTTTACTACCAAGTCTCGATCTTCCCCTTACCTCAGAGTATTTACTTGTTACAAATACAAATGTAATTTAGAAATATATTGCACTGATGGGTCATCCCAGGGGACAATTCTTTGAGGATTTTAAGTAAGAAATTTTGAGGTACGAACTAAATTATTTTCCTGATTCATGATTTGTTTGTGTGTGTATCTCCATGTCCCAATGTTGCACAAATGTTAAAATTCGAATAAGTTCAACATGTATCTACTAAATATTAATTTGTCCAGCCATATTTTCTTCTTTTCATAGGAATGAGTAGTTTCAATTTATAAATAGCAGTAACAGGTTAGTTCACTTATATTTTCTTCATTATATGGTTTATACCCAGAATTGTGTTGGTACTATTTCTTGAATATAAATATATTATACTTTATTTTAAAATGATTTACATTTTATGATGTATGTGTTAAGTATTAATAATAGGTAGCCTGGAGAGGCATGATAGATTATGGTACTTTAAAATAAAAAAAAAATAATTGATTTAATGTTTTTCCTCGCTCTTATGGCTGGAGGGACATGCCCAATGAAATCTTAATTCCTTTACAATCTCTTGTTTCTTGTTCCCTCAAACCTCCTGTGAACAGGCGGGTGGCAGGGGGCATAATTGAGGGACTCTGGAGAGGCTACTCCTCAGCATGTCCCAAAGGCGCTATCTGCTGAGCCCCAGTAGCTGTTACACAAGCCGGTGGGGCTTCTTCTGTCCTTTCTCTTCTCTGTGCCAAGGATCAGACCAATGAAATTGTGAGCACCAGTCAGATATTTAGCAAATTTTCTGGCGGGCTATGAAGGGGATTCCTTGGTACGTTTCTCCCACTGCTTTTTCCTCCTGTCCTTCAGCTCTCTCCTGGGACTCAAGCTTGGCCAAAACTAATGAAACTCAGGCCCTGATGTCTCATTGCAAAAATTCACCGAAGGACAAAGCGATAAGAGGTGGATTTGTTAGGATCCAGAGAGAAGCCACTCTTCAGGGAGTGAACCATTGCCAAGGGCAAGGGCTGGAGCCACGGAATTAGGCCTGGCTAGGTTTTGGAGAAGGCAATGGCAACCCACTCCAGTACCATTGCTTGGAAAATCCCATGGTCGGAGGAGCCTGGTAGGCTGCAGTCCATTAGGTAGCTAAGAGTCGGACATGACTGAATGACTTCCCTTTAACTTTTCACTTTCATGCACTGAAGAAGGAAATGGCAACCCACTCCAGTGTTCTTGCCTGGAGAATCCCAGGAACGGGGGAGCCTGGTAGGCTGCCGTCTATGGAGTCGCACAGAGTCAGACACGACTGAAGTGACTTAGCAGTAGCAGTAGTTTTCAAATTAGATTTGTAGGCTAGGATGAAGTTGGAAAGAAGGGGTTTTTTCCCCTAAGTACAGTGCTCAGTTATTCTGAGGTAGTAAGGTGAAAAAATTCGGTGTATCTTAGCAGGGCAATGGCAGCTTTTTATGGCTAGGATGACATAAGAAAACTGCTTTTACCACATGATCAGCTGGATTTGACGCCGACAAACTTACACCTGCATATTTCTGGGGCATTCATGATTAAGATTTTAAGATTGCTTAAAATTTTTGGCCTGATCTCTTAAAAGGCTGTCTTCTGGTCTATCCTTTATCTCTTGTGGGTTATGGTTTTTTTTCATGAATGATGCAAAGGTGTGTTCTGTTTTTCTTTCTAGGGAGGAAGTTTCAGCAAGGGTCTACAACTTGGAGAAAGAATGAAATAACTGTGTATCTTTTCAAGTACATCTCAGTATGTATGGTTTTTGTAATAAGATCTATAGCACTGTTTTTCTGTGAGAGATAAGTATACATCAGTCTGAAGAAATAATAAATAGAGAATCCCTTGTATCTGTTTATAAAGTTGAAATATTTTCATAACTCATCATCCTTGCTTCTGGGTCATGCTTACTTTGTTCAAGGGAGTCTATTGTCCTGCCCATGGTGTAAGTTCATATGCAAAATTTCAAAGTCAGTATTTTTATCATATTTTAAGCTATATTCATTACTTTTTTCTTAATTCACTTAATAAAATATGGCATATAAATGATAAGAAAAAGCATACTTTTTAGAAAGTAAAATAAATGTGTTCTAAAACTTTTGAGTTTCAATTCTCACTGATTTTGGATTCACCGTGGCACCCCCTTGTCTTCCAAAATAACTGCAGGCCAAACTGGCCTTGCAAGTTGGCACCAAGAGGTCTCTGAAAGGCTAACAACACATTTGCATTGAGCTGTTCTTTCTCTTAAATACATGTATTTTTCATGTGTGGAAACACGTGTTAGTGTCCACAGCCTTGAAATTCTGTGAGGCCAGCCCTACTTTCCTCCTCTTTACTTCCTGAATTACTCAACATTTTTTGTGCTCTCACAATCTTGTAACTCTTTCATTGAATGTATCACACTTCATTAAATTTTTGTTTATATTGTTATGCCCAGTGTAAGCTTGATACAGACACCATGCCCTCATTTTTTAATTGAAAAAATGTAGCATAATAGTTTCTGAAGAAATATTTGATTAACTGATGTGCATGGTATATTATTTACTGGAGGCAGTAGTGCAGTAGATAGAAGTCACAAGTCTTTGGCACTTCAGTGTCAGTTCTGGATCTTTATTCACTAGCTGGTCTTACATTTTTTTTAAACCTGATATATAAAATATGAGTTTGCCACTTGCTGAAACAGAGTTTGCTATATCAGTGTGTTCTCTTGGCAAAACTCTGTTAGTCTTTGCCTGCCTCATTTTGTATTGGAAGGTCAAATTTGCCTGTTACTCCAGGTATCTCTTGACTTCCTACTTTCGAATTCCAGTCCCCTACTATCTTCACTTTCTCTTTCTCTTCACTTTCTGCCCTAAAGAAAAGGAAAGTGAAGTCGCTCAGTAGTGTCTGACTCTTTGAGACCCCATGGACTGTAGCCTACCACACTCCTCTCTCCATGGGATTTTCCAGGCAAGAGTACTGGGTTGGGTTGCCATTTCTTTCTCCAGAGGATCTTCCTGATCCAAGGATCTCACCTGCGTCTCCCGCACTCTAGGCAGACGGCTTACCATCTGAGCCACTTTGTCTCTATCAGCTCAAATATATAGCACAATTTTAGATAGTGAGTCACTATTATTTATTAAATGTTTATGGTATCAGTTCAGTTCAGTTGCTCAGTTATGTCCGACTTTTTGCAACCCCGTGGACGGCAGTACAACAGGCTTCACTGTAGATCTCCAATTCCTGGAGTTTGCTCAAACTCATGTCCATCGAGTTGGTGATGCCATTCATCCATCTCATTCTCTGTTATCCCCTTCTTCTCTTGCCTTCAATCTTACCCAGCATCAGAGTCTTTTCCAATGAGTCAGTTCTTTAATCAGGTGGCCAAAGTATTGGACCTTCAGCTTCAGCATCAGTCCTTCCCATCCAACCAGTCCATTCTGAAGGAGATCAACCCTGGGATCTCTTTGGAAGGAATGATGCTGAAGTTGAAGCTCCAGTATTTTGGCCACCTCATGAGAAGTGTTGACTCATTGGAAAAGACTCTGATCCTGGGAGGGATTGGAGGCAGGAGGAGAAAGGGACGACTGAGGATGAGATGGCTGGATGGCATCACGGACTCGATGGACATGAGTCTGAGTGAACTCGGGAGATGGTGATGGACAGGGAGGCCTGGCGTGCTGCGATTCATGGGGTCACAAAGAGTTGGACACGACTGAGCGACTGAAAGGATGCCTTCCCATGAATATTCAGGACTGATTTCCTTTACGATGGACTGGTTTGATCTTCTTGCAGTCCTAAGGACTCTCAAGAGTCTTCTCCAACACTACAGTTCAAAAGCATCAATTCTTTGGCACTCAGCTTTCTTTATGGTCCAGCTCTCACATTTATACATGACTACTAGACAAACCAGAGCTTTGACTAAAAGGGCCTTTGTTGGCAAAGCAATGTCTCTGCTTTTTAATATGCTGTCTTGGTTGGGCATAGCTTTTCTTCCATGGAGCAAGAGTCTTTTAATTTCACGGCTGAAATCATGATCTGCAGTGATTTGGGAGCCCAAGAAAAAAAAGTATCTCACTGTTTCCTTTGTTTCCCCATCTATTTGCCATGAAGTGATGGGACCAGATGCCATGATCTTAGTTTTCTGAATGTTGAGCTTTAAGCCAACCTTTTCACTCTCCTCTTTCACTTTTATCAAGAGGCGCTTTAGTTCTTCTTCACTTTCTGCCATAAGGGTGATGTCATCTGAGGTTATTGATATTTCTCCTTTACAATCTTGATTCCAACTTGTGCTTCATCCAGCCCAGTGTGTCTCATGGTGTATTCTGTATATAAGCTAAATAAGCAGGGTGACAATATGCAGCCTTGTCATACTTGTTTCACAATTTGGAACCAGTTTGTTCCATGTCTGGTTCTAATTGTTGCTTCTTGGCCTGCATTCAAATTTCTCAGGAGGCAAGTAAGGTGGTCTGGTATTCCCGTCTCTTGAAGAATTTTCTACAGTTTGATGTGATGCACACAGTCAAAGGCTTTGGCATAATGAATAAAGCAGAAGTAGATATTTTTCTGCGATGCAATAGATGTTAGCAATTTGATCTCTGGTTCTTTTGCCTTTTCTACATGCAGCTTGAACATCTGGAAGTTCTCGATTCACACTGCTGAAACCTGGCTTGGAGAATTATGAGCATTACTTTGCTAGCATGTGAGATGAGTGCAGTTGTATTTGAGCATTCTTTGGCAGTGCCTTTCTTTGATATTTGAATGAAAACTGACCTTTTCCAATCCTGTGACCACTGATGAGTTTTCCAAATTTGCTGGCATATTGAGTACAGCACTTTCACAGCATCATTTTTAAGGATTTGTAATAGCTCAATTCGAATTCTGTCACCTCCACTAGTTTTGTTTGTAGTGATGCTTCCTAAGGCTCACTTGACTTCAAATACCAGGATGCCTGACTCTAGGTCAGTGATCACACCATCGTGATTATCTGGGTTGTGAAGATCTTTTTTGTATAGTTCTTCTGTGTATTCTTGCCACCTCTTCTTATCTTCTGCTTCTGTTAGGTCCATACCATTTCTTTCCTTTATCGTGCCCATCCTTGCATGAAATATTCCCTTGGTATTTCTAATATTCTTGAAGAGATCTCTAGGCTTTCCCATTCTACTGCTTTCCTCTATTGCTTTGCATTGATCACTGAGGAAGGCTTTATTTATTTATTTTTAATCTCTCCTTGCTATTCTTTGGAACTCTGCATTCAAATGTGTATATCTTTCCTTTTCTCCTTTGCCTTTAGCATCTCTTCTTTTCTTAGCCATTTTAAGGCCTCCTCAGACAACTATTTTGCCTTTTATCATTTCTTTTTTTGGGGGGATGGTCTTGATCCCTGCCTCTGGTACAGTGTCACAAACCTCTGTCCATAGTTCTTCAGACACTCTGTCTATCAGATCTAAACCCTTGAATCCATTTTTCACTTCCACTGTATAATCATAAGGGATTTGATTTAGGTCGTACCTGTATGGTCCAGTGGTTTTCTTCAATTTATGTCTGAATTTTGCCATAAAGAGTTCATGTTCTGAGCCACAGTCAGCTCATGGTCTTGTTTTAATTGACTGTATAGACCTTCTCCATCTTTGGCTGGAAAAATAATAATTAATCTGATTCAGTATTGGTCATTGGTGATGTTCATGTGTAGAGTTTTCTGTTGTGTTGTTGGAAGAGGGTGTTTGCTATGACCAGTGCATTCTCTTGGCAAAATTCTGGTAGCCTTTGCCCTGAATCATTTTGTACTCCAAGGCCAAATTTGCCTCTTTATCCATGTAACTCTTAACTTTCTCCTTTTGCATTCTAGTCCCCTATGATGAAAAGGATATCTTTTTTGGTGTTAGTTCTAGAAAGTCTTGCAGGTCTTCATAGAACCATTCAACTTCAGCTTCTTCAGCATTACTGGTTGGGACATGGACTTGGTTATTGTGATATTGAATGGTTTGCCTTGGAAATGAACAGAGATCATTCTCTCATTTTTGAGACTGCACCCAAGTACTGCATTTTGGACTCCTTTGTTGGCTATGGTGGCTATTTCATTTCTTATAAGGAATTCTTGCCCACAGTAGTAGTTATACCTCCTCAGGAGACACTCAAACTCTCACAGGCAAGTCTGGCTCAGTCTCTGTAGGGTGTGTGGGTCCTGGTGTGCACTAGGTTTTTTTTGAACACTCAGAGGCTCTCTGGTGGATATGGGGTTTGATTCTAAATGTGATTTCACCCCTCCTCCATTCAGTCATCTGAATTAAATTCATCCATTCTAGTCCATTTTAGTTCACTGATTCCTAAAATGTTGATGTTCACTCTTGCCATCTCATGTTTGACCACTTCTAGTTTACCTTGATTCATGGACCTAACATTTCAGGTTCCTATGCAATATTGTTCTTACAGCATCAGACTTTAATTCAGTCTCCAGTCATATCTACAGCTGGGCATTGTTTTTACTTTAGCTCCATCTCTTCATTCTTTCTGGAATTATTTCTCCACTCTTCTCCATTAGCATATTAGGCACCTACCAACCTGGGGAGTTCTTTCAGTGTCATGTATTTTTACATTTTTGTACTGTTCATGGGTTCTCAAGGCAAGAAGACTGAAGTGGTTTGCCATTTCCTTCTCCAGTGGGCCACATTTTGTCAGAACTCTCCACCATAGCCTGTCTGTCTTTGTTGACCATACATGGCATGGCTCACAGTTTCATTGAGTTAGATAAGGCCATGGTCAATGTGATTAGTTTAGTTAGTTTTCTGTGATTATAGTTTTCATTCTGTTTGCCCTCTGATGGATAAGGATAAGAGGCTTATGTAAGCTTCCTGTTGGGAGAGACTGACTGTGGGGGAAACTGGATCCTGCTCTGTTGGGCAGGGCCATGCAATGGCACCCCACTCCAGTACTCTTGCCTGGAAAATCCCATGGACGGAGGAGCCTGGTAGGCTGCAGTCCATGGGGTCGCTGAGAGTTGGACACGACTCAGTGACTTCACTTTCACTTTTCACTTTCATGCATTGGAGAAGGAAATGGCAACCCACTCCAGTGTTCTTGCCTGGAGAATCCCAGGGATGGCAGAGCCTGGTGGGCTGTGGGCTGTGTCAATGGGGTCGCACAGAGTCAGACACTACCGAAGCGACTTAGCAGTAGCAGCAGCATGCTCAGTAAATCTTTAATTCAATTTTCTGCTGATGGGCAGGGCTGTTTTCCCTCCCTGTTGTTTGACCTGATACCAAACTGTGGTGGAGGCAATGAAGATAATGGGATCTCCTTCCAAAGGTCCCATGCACTCATTGCTGCATTCAGTGCCCCCAACCCTGCAGCAGGCCATGGCAGACCCATGCCTCTGCCGGAGACTCCTGGACACTCGCAGGCAAATCTGTGTCAGTTTCTTGTAGGGTCACTGCTCCTTTCTCCTGGATCCTAGTGCACACAAGGTTTTGTTTGTGCCCTGCAAGAGCCTGTTTCCCCAGTCCTGTGGAAGTTCTGTAATCAAATCCCACTTGCCTCCAAAGTCAGTTTCCCTGGGAGTTCTCAGTACCTTTTCCAGATCCCCCTGTTGGAAAATCTGTTGTTGTTCCTAGAACTTTCTCAACAGTGTAATAATTTATTTGGTATAATTTTCCTGCAGTTTGTTGTTGGTTGTCTGCTTGGTGGTTCTATGATGGGGTTAATGGCAACCTCTTCCTAAAGGGCTTTTGCCATATGTTGTGTGACCCTGGTCTGTTGCACCCAGAGTCCCTGACCCTCTGGCAGGCCACTGCTGACCCGTACCTCCTCAGGAGACACTCAAACTCTCACAGGCAGGTCTGGCTCAGTCTCTGTAGGGTGTCTGGGTCCTCGTGTGCACTAGGTTTTGTTTGAACCCTCTGAGGCTCTCTGGTGGATATGGGGTTTGATTCTAAATGTGATTTCACCCCTCCTACCATCTTGCTGGGGCTTCTCCTTTGCCCTTGGATGTGGGGTATCTTTTTTTGGTGGGATTCAACATTCTTCTGTCAATGGTTGTTCAGCAGTGTGTTGTAATTTTGGAGTTCTTGCAGCAGATAAGAACATGTCCTTCTACTTAGCCATCTTGTGTGTAGCTTGTGTGTAGTTTATGGTATATCAGACACCTTTCTAAGCTTTATTTTAAAATTTTGCTGCCAAGACAAGGTAAATAAAATCAGTTAATTACTCATTATCTACTAATGAGCTATTTAAGTAGATAATATTCAGTTTCTGCTTTTGGAGTTTCAATAAACACCTTAACTTACTGTTCCTTCTTATAAGAATATGTTGTTTACATGAGCTATAGACCTAATGTTTGTGTCCCTCCCTACAAAATTCATATGTTAAATCCCAATGCACATTGTAATGGTATTTGGAGGTGGGGCCTTTGTGGGGTGATGAGGCCACAAGGATGTAGCAGTTATGAATGGATTGGTGCCCTTATAAAGAGACCCCAGATAGCTCCCTTATCTCTTCTGCCTTGTGAGAACACAGCAAGAAAAAAGCCATGTATGAACCAGAAAGTGGGCAAGAGCCCAGATGCTGAATCTGCTTGTCTTGACCTCCAGCTTCCAGAACTTTGAGAAATAAATGTCAGTTGTTTATAAATACAAGTCTATGATATTTTGTTATAGTAACTGAGTGGATCGAGGTAGCACGCAGTATCCATAACTGTAACAATCTTTCCCATGAGAAACACACTTAACTCCCTTGAATAAAAATGAAGGATGTCCTTGTTTTTCACAGTGGCAATAAATCAATAGATTACAAGGCCTGTACCACCACCTCTGTTTCATTTTGTAAACATGCTTCCATCTCTCTGGAGACCTCCTTATACTCTAAATATATCCATACCAGATGTTAACCAGACAAGATGATCTTATAAGTGTATACCAATCCATTTTTGTTCATATAAAAGCAACTAAGTGAATGTATTCTAATTTCTGCATCACATTTTTCTTTATATGTTGTTTAGAAATGTAGACATTATTAAGAAAAAGATAAGCCAATTAAAATATTTATTATAAAATTATTAAATGTATTTGTTATATAAAGTAAGTGTGGTGAGAGATGAAAGGCAAATAAACTAGCAGTTTGGCCTTATTAGCCAGAAAAAATTATTCATAAAAGCTGGTAATTTCCAGGGGCTTAAGTGTCAGTTGAGTGCAATAGTGTAAATTTATTAGAAGATGAATAAATTTATGTAATATGAGTATTTTGTGATTATCATTGATCCCCAAAATATGCATAAATATTTGTGTTCACATATATCTAAATGGAACTACATTGGTCTCAAAAGTTTCTCTGCTTTGAAGTGGATAGAAAAGTGTTTCAGGTCCCTGACCAAAGCATCCCCTGATTGCCATGAAGCCAGAAGAGACATTAATGAATTACATCTCCCAAATAGGGTGTTTTCTTCATGAGTACCATTAAAGTGATTTATGAATCATGCAAAAGCTGTCAACTTGGTACAGAAAAAAGTGAAAGTGAAAATCACGTCTGATTCTTTCAGACCCCATGGACTATACAGTCCATGGAATTCTCCAGGCCAGAATACTGGAGTAGGTAGCTGTTCCCTTCTCCAGGGGATGTTCCCAACTCATGGATCGAACCCAGGTCTCCTCCATTGCAGGCAGATTCTTTACCAGCTTAGCCGCCATGGAAGCCCAAGAATACTGGAGTGGGTAAAGCCTATCCCTGCTCCAGAGGATCTTCCCAGTCCAGGAATTGAACCAGGGTCTTCTGTATTGCAGGTGAATTCCTTACCAGCTGAGCTACCAGGGAAGCCTTTTTTACTTGGTACAGGAAAGTTATCAGATACAGAAATCATTTTCCATGCTTGGACATGTCAGGGGCAAGCTTTAGTCAGGAGGAGGTTCTAACTCAGCAGATTGTCTGGAAGGGATGTCCAAGGCAAAGCTTGATGAGCTGGATGTGTAGTTTTTTTAAAAAATTAATTTTTATTGAAGTATAGTTGATTTACAATGTTATATTAGTTTATGCTGTACAGTTAAGTTACTCAGTTATATGTATATCCACTCCTTTTTAGATTCTTTTCCCATACAGATCATTATGGAGTTTTGGTACCATACAGATCATTATAGACCTACTGTGCTATAGAGTAGGTCCTTATTATTGATAGTTATCTGTTTTATATATAGTAGTGAGAGAGTTAATTCTTAGGTAGTCTGTGGTCTCTGAGGAGGAGAAAGGGGTCTGGGGCTCTGGAGGGGAAAATGACAAACCTTTTTTGCTTAATTCCAGAGTTAATGACACAACAAAACAACTCCTCTTGCTCAAGGGTGTTTTCCCTTAAGCTCTGAGAAGGAAATGACAACCCACTCCAGTATTCTTGCCTGGAGAATCCCATAGACAAAGGAGCCTGGTGGGCTACAGTCCAAGGGGTTGCAAAGACATGACTGAGCGACTAACACACATACTGTACCAATGATGTATTCTGCTTGAGGACATGTTTCTCCTTAAGAAACTTTTGACTAATCTTGTCATTTTAAAGTGTACTTTGTGGGGATGGGCCGGGTAAGATCTTTCTGTTGTTAATTCTAATCCCGTTATCTTAAAATGTAAGTTGTGGGAGTGGGTCTGGTAAGAAGTGTACAACCTAGAGATATTCTTTTGATTTACAGTAATAACCAACTGAAAAAGCATATACCTCCCTTGCTAATACTAGAGAGTGGGCACTCTCTGTCCTTCTGATGTCTATGTCAGAATCTCTGTCTGTCTTTTTTCACTGTAATAAAACTTCTGCCACCCAAAAGTGCTGAGTGATCAAGCCTGGTTCTGAGTGATCCTGAAGCTAAATCTTCTTTGGAGATCAGGTTTCTGACATTGTTCTATCAGTAGTGTGTATACATCAATCCCAGTCTCCTAAGTTATCCCTCCCTGCTTTGTCCCTCAGTAACCACAGATTTGTTTTCTACATCTCTGACTCTATTTCTGTCTTGTAAGTAAGTTCATTTGTATCCTTTTCTACATTCCACATAGCTTTTTGAACTTATTTACATTCCCACAAACGGTGTAAGAGGGTTCCCTTTTCTCCACACCCTCCCCAGCATTTATTGTTTGTAGATTTTTCGATGATGGCCATTCTGACCAGTGTGAGTGTTGGTTCTATATGCATTTCTCTAATAATTAGTGATGTCGAGAATCTTTTCATGAGCTTTTTTGGTCGTTTGTATACCTTCTTTGGAGAAATAACTATTTAGAACTTTTGTCCATTTTGATTTTTTTTTCTTTTTTTGGTAGTGAGCTGCATGTGCTGCTTATTTTGGAGATTAAGCCCTTGTCAGTCACTTCATTTGCAAACATTTTCTCCCATTCTGTGATTGTCTTTTTGTTTTGTTTATGGTTTCCTTTGCTGTGCAAATCTTTAAGTTTAATTAGGTACCATTTGTATATATTAGCTTTAGAACTAACGTATGATCCAGCAATCCCACTCTTGACCATATGTCTGGAAAAAAAACATAATTTGAAAAGACGCATGCACCCCAATATTCATTGCAATACTATTTACAATAGCCAGGACATGGAAGGAACCTAAATGTCCACCAACAGAAAAATGGATAAAGTACAATGGGATATTACTCAGCCATAAAAAAGAATGAAGTAATGCCTTTTGCAGTGACATGGATGAGCCTAGAGATTGAAGTAAAGTCAGTGAAGCAAGTCAGACAAAGAAAAATATACAATAGCACTTATGTGCAGTGCAATGGTTTCAGACTTAGTCCACTGGGGTCCTCTGTCCATGGAATTCTCCAGGTAAGAATACTGAAGTGAGTTGCCAGCCCTCCTCCAGGGGATCTTCCCAACCCAGGGGTCAAACCTGTGTCTCTTAAGTCTCCTGCACTGGCAGGCAGGTTCTTTGCCACCAGCACCACCTGGGAAGCCCTATATGTGCATTTATATGTGGGATCTAATAAAAGGGGACAAATGAACTTATTTATAAAACAGAATCACAGATGTAGAAAACACTTATGGATACCAGGAGATATGGGAGAGGGAATGATATATACACAATACCATATATAAAATAGATAACTATTAAGAACCTACTGTATAGCACAGGAAACCCTACTTAACACTCTATAATGACCTATATGGGAAAAGAATCTAAAAATGAATGGATATATGTATATGCATAGCTAATTCATTTTTTCTGTACATATAAAACTAACATAACATTGTAAATCAGCCACACTCCAGTAAAATTTTATTTTATTTAATTTTATTTATTTATTTATTTTTTTTATTTTTTTACTTTACGATACTGTATTGGTTTTGCCATACATTGACATGAATCCACCACAGGTGTACATGAGTTCCCAACCCTGAACCTCCCTCCCACCACCCTCCCCATATCATCTCTCTGGGTCATCCCAGTCAGTGCACCATCCCCAAGCATCCTGTATCCTGTATCGAACCTAGACTAGTGATTCATTTCTTACGTGATAGTATACATGTTTCAATGTCATTCTCCCAAGTCATCCCACCCTTTCCCTCTCCCACAGAGTCCAAAAGTCTGTTCTCTACATCTATGTCTCTTTTGCTGTCTCACATGTAGGGTTATCATTACCATCTTTATACAGAGTGAAGTAAGCCAGAAAGAAAAAATCCAGTAAAATTTTAGAGAGTAAAGGAAAGGAAAAGCCGTGTGGAGATTTTACTTTGCCTTTTAGCTGTGTGCTAGTCATATAGTTTTTCATCACTAGATGGCAATATAACACCAACAAAAGCTAAGAAAATTTATTTTCCCCAATTTCAAAGCAAGTTTAATGTCTGCTATCACAGTTTAAAGACAACGGTCTTGAGAGGGGTAATTGTGTACTAGGAGTAAAAACAAACAAAAACACAAAAATATATCAAAAGCACACCAATTTTTTTTTTTTTTTTAAGTGCAAAATCAGCTTGCTCTTAGGAGTAAAAAATTTTCTAACCTCTTTTCTTTCAGGCTTTGGATAATTCAGGCTTGTAACTTGATTTTTCTGTTTGGAATATGCTGAAATAATCCTATAACATTCTTATTTCTTATCCTTGGAAGAAATTTCTTATTCTTGGAAGATACCTCCCAGATTCAAGCAAGCTTTTGAAGAAAGATTTCCATATTGAATTCTTTTGATTGATTTCTTTAGTGATACAGACAAACAAAAGAAGCTAATTTTGTAGTATATTGCTTCCAATATAAGTGCTATAGAGAAGTATAAAACTGTGAAAGGAGAAAAACAGCACAGAGTAAGAATCTGCAATTTTTAATGGTGCAGTGAGAAAGGGCCTTTTTGGGAGGGCGAAGTATGCCTGAAAACTTGAAAGAAATGAGGGAAAGAGCTGTGGTCAGAGAGAAGCAAGTGCAAACCCCTGGAGCAAGCAGGAACACATCTGGTGAGTTCAAGGAGCTGCATGGAAGCCAATGTGGCTGGAAGGAATAGAGAGATTTAGGGGACTTGTCAGAGAGGCAGTGAGTGGCAGACCATGTAGGGCCTTGTAGGCCTTTGAAACACTATTTTAGTCAGAGCCAGGAGCTATGAACGTTCTGAATAGAGACATCATCTTACTTATAAGAGGATCACTCTGGCTGTTGTGATGAAAATTTTAAAGGATCAAAGAGGGAAGCCAAGATACCCAAAATTCAGAGAAATATTATAGTAGTATGGATGTTGATGGCATTGAGAAGTGGTAAAATTCAGGCTAGTCTTTGAAGGTACAGATAATAGAATTTCCTGAAGGATTGGACAGAAATTAAAAAAAATAATAATTTATTTTTCTAATTGGTGGAAAATTGCTTTACAATTTTGTGTTGGTTTCTGCCATACAGCAATGTGATCCAGTCATAATTATACATATATCCCTTCCTTCCTGAGCCTCCATCCTTCCCCTTATCCCATCCCTCTAAGTCATCATAGAGCACCAGACTGGGCTCCCTGTGCTATTTAGCAACTTCCCACTAACTATTTCTAAGTGATAGAGCATATATGTAAATACTACTTTCTCAATTCACCCCATCCTCACCTTACCCTGCTGTGTCCATAAGTCCATTCTCTACTAGGTTCATCAAGTACCATTTTTTCTAGTTTTGGATGGAACATTTTTAAAGAGATAAAGAGAGGAGGCACAATCATTTGTCTGTTGGACAGACATTTGGTTTGACCAACTTAAAAGTAGAGGAGCCACTAATTGAGATGAGAGAGACTGAGGATGGGGTAGGTTTTGAGGTTAAGGACCAGGAATTCAGTTTAGGACATGTCAAGATTGAAGTGTGTGTTGATCATGCAGAGGTCAATACCTTGTCTTAGTTGGAGGTATAAATTTAGGAATTGACATCATTACCATTTCACGGTATTGAAAGTTACAAGCTGGATGAGTGAGTAGCTTAAGTTTGTGAAGGGGAATGGAAGTTTTCTCTGAAGAAGTGACATTCCAGAGAGCATCTGAAGGATGAAGAAATTAGCTGGTGGACAGTGATAGGAATAACTCTCCCCTCAATGGCATCACTAATCTACTAATCCACCAATGAAGTGAAAAATGGAGAAACAGACTAATGATAGGCTTTCTTTGTTAGATATCGGACAAGATTCTGGTGAAGGAAATGGCAACGCACTCCAGTATTCTTGCTTGGAGAATTCCATGGACAGAGGAGCCTGGTGGGCTAAAGTCCACGGGGTTGCAAAAAGTTGGATATGTAACACAACACAGAGACAAGATTCTTGGAGTCAGAAGGTAGCTTTCCTTTAATAGGCACATAAACTTTCAATGCAGTATTGAAGTAGGTGAAATCCTAGCACTTTTCCTGATAGCTCTGAAAGAATTTCATATGAAAATGAGATGTAAGCTTTATCATTGAAAATGAATTTGTACATGTGTATGTGATAGCAGGAGAGGTCTGAGGGCAGTTGCTATCAAGTGATGGCAGCACACACTGTCTCTCTCACTGGGAACAAAAGTATTCTGGGAACTGAATGTGTATTTATCATTGTAGGTAATAGTTTCTGAGAGTATGGGCCCTTCAGTCAGACTACTTGGGGTTGAGTTTCAGGGCTGCCACTTATAAGCTGTGTAACTATAAGCAGATTGTTTAAGTTTTTGTGCTTTATTGCCTGCTTTAGCAAAAAGAGACATAAAGCTAGTTTTACTATGAGAATCAGATGAGGATATGAAAAGTTACTCAAAGGACTTGAATGATAAATAGTTAAGGCTTCAATGGTAGGGCTTCCCAGGTGGCTCAGTGGTAAAGAACAAGCGTGCCAATTTAGGAAACATGACATATGGGTTTGATCTGTGGGTTGGGAAGATTACCTGAAGGAGGGCATTGCAACCCACTCCAGTATTTGTGCCTGGAGAAGAGCCTGGTGGGCTACACTCCATGGGTTCACAAAGAGCAATTGAAGTGACTTAGAACACACAAGACTTTGATGGTCGTAATCACACAGTGATTTTATTGCTTTGCATCACCAGGAAATTAAATTTTGTGATGAAGAATATGGAAGCAGCCAGACACATTTCTGCTTGAGAAAAATAGACTGTATTAGATACTAAAATATGTATTTACTATCTATCATTACATACTATCAATCCCATAGCTGGCATGCGGCAGTCCATGGGATTGCAAAGAGTTGGTCTCGACCGAGTGACTGGACAACAACATGGTTTTACCTAGACTCTCAAATAAAAAGACTGAAAAATAAAGTCAGACTTACTACAAGTAAAGCACTGTACCTGCATTATCTTATTTTATCTTTACAATACTGTATGGTAGGTATAATTTATCCCATTTTTTAGATTAGGAAACTGAAGCTTGGAGGCTTAACTAAAGATACAACCTAGTGAGTGGCCAATCCATGATATGAAAGAAGTCATCTTTCAAGCTCTTCAGACCATTATTCCAGCTTTCTCCTTCTACAGAAACTGTTTGCTTCAGGAGGTCACATCTGAAGTATATTGCTCATAACTGAAGGCTTTAAGATTGCAATTCACATTTCAGGAGTAGGAAGAAGAAAAGCACATGAGAACATACTTGTTATTTCAAATGATAATATAGACAAATACATTCCCTGACACCCCCCACCCCCGCTTTTTGAAGGACCCAAGGTAATTGTTTTTAAGTTTGCTTCCATGAAGATTTTGAAACGTGGCAATTCTTTCATATCCACTTAAAATTTCCAAACAGAGTCAAACCTCTAAGTCATGGTTAGCCCAGTGATGCCTGGAAAAGCTAGAGAGTCAGATTCTTCCTTCTCTGCTTCACTTATTATTAGTTCAGTCATTTGAGTACCATAATACCTTTGAACAATAACAAGATGATCTTTTCACTGCCTTTATGTTTCCAGAGAAACTGATTTGTGATTTAATCTATATAAGTCCATAGAATTTTCATGTTTTTATTTTCTAAAAATGCCTTTAGCCCCCTTCTGAAAATAGCCCAAATCTGTACCACTCAGCCCTCCTTGGCCTGGCTTAAAATAAGCTCTGCTAATGTCACTACTGCATGGGAGTGAAATGTTGTCTGTACACCATTTAGTTGTTTCCTTTTGCTTTGGAATCACTCCCAGTGCTTAAAGCTTACAGAATTTATAGCAACAATTTTTGGTAGGGCATTTTGTTTCTAATGTAAAGGTTCTCATATAAAATATCAAATGGCTTATTGCCTGAGACATTAGGAATTCTAGGTAGATATTTATTGGTTAACTCCACGAGTTCTCCAGACATTACTCTCCTTATGCTGTCTTCTAGAATTACATGATTTGGGGTCCAAGAAGGCCACTTTTTGGACTATATTCAAATCCCATGCACATGTTCCTTTTTTGATCAAAATTTCTCCAACACAAATCAAACTTAGAAGCTTCCTATAGGGAAGTTCTAAAACAATTCATTGGATGTGTATCATTCATTCTTTTCCTAAAGGAAATCAACCCTGATGCTGGAGAACTGATGCTGGAGCTGAAGCTCCAATACTTTGACCACCAGATGTGAAGAACTGACTCATTAGAAAAGACCATAATGCTGGGAAAGACTCAGGGTAGGAGGAAAAGAGGACCACAGAGGATGAGATGGTTGGATGGCATCACCAGCTCAATGGACATGAGTTTGAGCAGACTCCAAGAGGCAGTGAAGGACAGGGAGGACAGCAGGCATGTTGCAGTCCATGGAGTTGCAAAGAGTCAAAAATGACTGAGCAAATGAACAAAAACAATGTTTCCAGACGATCAGAATCTGAACATATTAAATTACCATTTCCCACTGGATTTCATGTCAATGAGGTATGCTGCCCAAATAACATTTACGTTCTCCGTAGTAAGTTTTAGTTTCTGCACCTTGCCTTTGCCATTACTAAAGGGAAATCAAAATGTTCAGTTTGTCTACAGAGTTCATTTCTTCAGTTAGTTTATAGCATTCAAATGGAGAAGCAGAAAAAGTTCTTTATTTTTAAAAATTAGCACAGAAAGTACAGTACATAAATTTGACTTACAATAATGTGTTAGTTTCAGGTGTACAGAAAAGTTTTATATATATATATATATACACATAATTTATATACATCCATTGTAGGTTATCACAAAATATTGACTATAATTTCCTGCATTATATAGTAAATCTTGTTGCTTATCTATTTTATGTATAGTTGTTAGTATCTGTTTTAAGCCAAATTTTCACCCTCCTCTTTCATTTTCATCAAGAGACTCTTTAGTTCTTGTTTCTGCCATAAAGGTGGTGTCATCTGCATATTTGAGGTTATTGATATTTCTCCTGGCAAGCTTGATTCCAGCTTGTTCTTGATTCCAACTCATCTAGCTCAGCATTTTGCATGATTTACTCTGCAAACAAGTTAAATAAGCAGAGTGACAATATAGAGCCCTAAAGTACTCCTTTCCCAATTTTGAACCGGTACATTGTTCCAGTCTGGTTCTAGCTGTTGCTTTTTGACCTTCATACAGATTTGTCAGGAAGCAGGTAAAGCGGTTTGGTATTCCCATCTCTTGAAGAATTTTCCACAGTTTGATGTGATGCACACAGTGAGTAAAGAAGAAGTAAATGTTTTTCTGGAATTCTCTTGCTTTGTCTATGACCCAATGGATGTTGGCAATTTAGTCTCTGTTTCCTCTACCTTTTCTAAATCCAGGTTGGACATCTGGAAGTTCTTGCTTCATGTACTGTCGAAGCTTGGCTTGGAGAATTTTGAGCATTATTTTCCTAGTGTGTGAGATGAGTGCAATTGTGTGGTAGATTGAACATTATTTGGCCTTGCCTTTTTTGGGGATTGGAATGAAAACTGACTTTTTCCAGTCCTGTGACCACTGCTGAGTTTTCAAATTTGCTGGCATATTGATTGCAGCATTTTAACAGCATCATCTTTAAGGGTTTGTAATAGCTCAACTGGAATTCTATCACTTCTACTAGCTTTGTTTGTAGTGATGCCTCCTAAGGCCCACTTGACTTCACATTCCAGGATGTCTGGCTCTAGGTGAGTGATCACACCATCGTGGTTATCTGGGTCATGAAGATCTTTTTTGTATAGTTCTTCTTTGTGTTCTTGCCACCTCTTCTTAATATCTTCTGCTTTTGTTAGGTCCATACCATTTCAGTCCTGTATTGTGCCCATCTTTGCATGAAATATTACCTTGGTATCTCTAATTTTCTTAAAGAGATCTCCAGTCTTTTTCATTCTATTGTTTTCCTCTCTCTTTTTTTTTTGCATTGACCACTGAGTAAAGTTTTCCTATCTCTCCTTGATATTCTTTGGAACTCTGCATTCATATGGGTATAGCTTTCCTTTTCTCCTTTGCCTTTCATTTTCTTCTTTTCTCAGCTATTTGTAAGGCCTCCTCAGATAACCATTTTGCCTTTTAACATTTTCCCCCCCGGGGATGGTCTTGATCACTGCCTCCTGTACAATGTCACAAATCTCTGACCATAGTTCTTCAGGCAATCTGTCTATTGGATCTAACCCCTAATCTGTCACTTCCACTTTATAATCATAAGGGATTTGATTTCAGTCATACCTGAATGGTCTAGTGGTTTTCCCTGGTTTCTTCAATTTAAGTCTGAATTTTGCAACAAGGAGCTCATGATCTGACCCACTAAAAAAAAACTAAGATCATGGCACTGCATGGCAAATAGATGGGGAAACAATGGAAACATTGACAGACTTTATTTTCTTGGGCTCCAAATCACTGAAGATGGTGACTGCAGCCATGAAATTAAAAGCTGCTTGCTCCTTGGAGGAAAAGCTATGACCCAATCTAGACAGCATATTAAAAAGCAGAGACATTACTTTGCCCACAAAGGTCAGTCTAGTCAAAGCTTGGTTTTTCCAGTAGTCATGTATAAATGTAAGAGTTGGACCATAAAGAAAGCCAAGAACTGAAGAATTGATGCTTTTGAACTGTGGTGTTGGAGAAGACTGTTGTGAGTCCTCTAGACTGCAGGGAGATCAAACCAGTCCAGCCTAAAGGCAATCAGTCCTGAATATTCATTGGAAAGACTGATGCTGAAACTCCAATACTTTTGCCACCTAATGTGAAGAACTGACTCATTGGAAAAGACCCTGATGCTGGGAAAGATTGAAGGCAGGAGGAGAAGGGGACAACAGAGGATGAAATGATTGAATGGCGTCACTGAATAGATAGACATGAGTTTGAGCAAGCTCCAGGATTTGGTAATGGATAGGGAAGCTTGGCAAGCTGCAATCCATGGAGTTGGAAAGAGTTGGACAGGACTGAGCAACTGAACTGAACTAGTATCTATTAATCCCATACTCCTAATTTATCCTCCTCCCACACTTTTCCTCTTTGGTAGCCATAAGTTTGTTTTCTGCCTGTGAGTCTATGTCTGTTTTCTTTATAGATTCATTTTTATTACTTTTTATATTCCACATATAAATGATATAATACTTGAGTTTCTCTGTCTGACTTACTTCACTTAGTATGATTTTCTCTAGGTCCATAGATTTGCTGCAAAAGGCAATCTCCATTATATATAGCTCCTTATATTAATTGTCCAGTGATGGACAGTTAGGTTGTTTCCATGTCTTGGCTATTGTAAATAGTTCTTTTATGAACATTGGGGTACATATATCTTTCTCAAATTAGAATTTCACCTTTTCTGGATATATGCCCAAAAGCTGAATTGCTGGACCATTTGTTAACTCTATTTTAGTTTTTAAGGAGTCTTTATACTATCTTCCATAGTGTCTGTACCACTTTACATGCCTATCAAGAGTGTCAGAGTCTACACCCTCTCTAGAATTTATTATTTGAAGACTTTTTGAGGATGGCCTTTATGACTGGTGTGAGCTTTCTTTTTAAAAACTACACATGAAACTATTAGAACTGATAAATAAATTAAGCAAGGTATCAGGATACAAGATTTGCATACAGAAATCTGTTGCATTTTTTTACACTACCATGAAATATGAGAAAGAGAGAGTAAAATAAAATCTTCTTTAAAATTGCATCAAAAAATATCTGGGAATAAACTTAACCAAGGAAGTGAAAGACATACATGCTAAAAACTATAAAACACTGATAAAGGAAACTGAAGATGATTCAAAGAAATGGAAAGATAGCCCATGCTCTTGGGTTAGGAAGAATTAATATTGTTAAAATGGCCATATTACCTAAAGAAATCTACAGATTGTAATCCCTGTCAAAATACCCATGTTAGTTCAGTCATGTCTGTCTCTTTGTGGATATTATCTATGACATTTTCATAAAATATGCAAGGAAAATACCCATGATGTTTTCATAAAACTAGAACAAAGAATCCTAAATTTTATACAGAACCACAAAATACCCAGAATTGCCAAAGCAATTCTGAGTAAACTTTTAGTTTGATTTGTTTATTTTTGCTTTTGTTGCACTTGTGTGAAGAGATAGATTGAAAAAAATACTACTAGGACAGATGTTAAAGTCCTTTACTACCTATGTATTAATTCAGGAGTTTTATGGTTTTAGACATGACATTTACAGCTTTAGTCAATTTTGAGTTTATTTATTTATTTTTGTATGGTGTGTGAAAGTAATCCACTGCACATAATCTATTGCACATAGCTGTCCAGTTTTCCCACCATTATTTATTGAAGAAGCTGCCTTTCCCCCATTGTATAATCTTGTCTCTCTATTGACTATATAGGTGTGTATTTCTAGGTTGTTTATTCTATTCTATTGATCTATATCTATCTATCTTTGTTCCAGTACCATACTATTTGTTTTTTCATTTTTTGGTAAATATAATTAAATTTATTTATTTTTAATTGAAGGATAATTTCTCTACAATGTTGTGTTGGTTTCTGCCAAACTTAACATGAATCAGCCATAGGTATACATATGTCCCCTCCTGTACTATTTTGATTACTGTAGATTTGCACATTTCAAACTGAAGTTTGAAATCTGAAAGCATAATACCTCTTCCTTTGTTCTTCTTTCTCAGTATTATTTTAATTATTTTTTTTAATTTCCATACACATTTTAGCATTTTTTGTTCTAGCTCTGTGATAAACGCCAGTGGAATTTTGACAGAGGTTGCATTGAATATATAGATTATGTTACCACCTAATCTACTTTTTATTCTTTCCAGTGTATTTTGAAATTTCAGTTATTGTAATCCTCAACTCTGTTTGGTTCTTCTTTGTATTTTCCAACACTTTGTTCTCTCTGCGTTCATCTACTGTTCTCCTGAGTTTATTGAGCAACTTTATGATCATTACCTTGAATTCTTTACTAGGTAGATTGCTTATCTCCACTTTGTTTAGTTCTTCCTGTAAAGTGTTGCTTTGTTTCTTTATTTAAAACGTACTTCTTTGTCTCCCCATTTTGCCTAATCATCTGTATTTATTTCTATGTGTTAGGTAGGTCAGGCAAATTTGCAGATCTTGGAGAAATGGTCTTATGTATATGATGCCTTATGTGGCCCAGTAGCACTCTCTCTTATCACCAGAGCTATATGCTCGAGGTGCCGCCCTGTGTGCTGCATTGGCCCTTCTGTTGTGGTGGGGCTATTATGAGAATGGTAATGGGGCACTTACCTTTGGCTTGGTTGGCTACTAGCCCACTAGTGGGTGGGGCTGGGATTCAGTGCAGCTGGCGGTGTGGGCAGGATCCTAGCTCTTCAGTGTGTGGGACTGGGTCCCTGTATGGCCGGCAGTTTGGCCCAGGGTGTCCCAGGACTGGTGTTAACTTACTTGTGTGTGAATACGCCTCTGACACTAATAAGTTAGAAGGACACCAAGATGGTGCTTGCCAGCACTAGCGGCCTCATTGTAGAATGAGATTCTCAAAATACCTGCCACAAGTGTCTCTGTCACCAGGGAGAGTTTCAGTTGTCTCTCCAGGAAGCTCTCAAAGATCAGCAAGCAAGTGGGTCTGACAGACTCTTTTTTTTTTTTTTTTTTGACAGACTCTTAATTACTGCCTCTGACTGGGAGACTTGGAGTGTGTGAGATTTTGAGTGCGCCCGTTAAGGGCAAAGTCTCTGCTTACTATAGCCCTACATCTTTCCCCCACGTAAGACCCACTGGGCTTCAAAACCAGACATCCTGGGGCCTTGTCGTTCTGGTGCACAACCTCTGGGTTGCAGTCCTGATGTGGGGCTTGGATCCATCACTCCTTTGTGAGAACCTCTGCAATTGTGATTGATTATCTTCCTCTTTGTGAGTCATGGACCAGGGATATGGGTCTAGACTAGACTGGGACTCTGCCCCTCCAACTTATCTCAGTGTAGTTCCTTCTTCATATATTTTGTTGCAGAGAATCTTTTCTACTATTAGTTTTCAAGCCATTCTGATTGGTAGTTGCTCTGCAAATAGTTGTAATTTTTTTAGTGTGACAAAAGGAAGATGTGAGGTCAGGGTCTTCTTACTTTGCCATTTTGCCCACCTCTCCAAAATAACTATTATTTTAAAATTTATTCTTTCTCTTCTTTCTTTTATTCTGAATCAAAGTGTGTGAGCACACATTTTGATAGTCAGTAATGTTCCACATATTTAGGTAGCATACAGAGTATTTATTGAAAAGACCTTGATGCTGGGGAATATAGAAGGCAAGAGTAGAAGGGGGTGACAGAGAATGAGATGGTTGGATGGCATCACCGACTCAATGGACATGAGTTTGAGCAAGCTCCAGGAGTTGATGATGAACAGGGAAGTCTGGCTGGCTGCAGCCCATGGGGTCACAAGGAGTCAGACACAACTGAGCGACTGAACTGAACTGATTGAACTCTGTTAGGTATTATGAGAGATATAGAAAATGACCAGATTCTATTTGACCCTCTAGCAATGTATAGCTTTGTATGGACGCAGACATGTTCAGTTCAGAATATACTACTACCAGTGTGTGTCACAAAGAATTAAAAAATTATTTGAGGGAAGAGATTAAAATGAGTGTGAACAAATGTTTTCCTCTATATCTTGAATGTGCTCCTTACACA
This sequence comes from Oryx dammah, assembly GCF_014754425.2. Classification (NCBI taxonomy): domain Eukaryota; kingdom Metazoa; phylum Chordata; class Mammalia; order Artiodactyla; family Bovidae; genus Oryx; species Oryx dammah. Next base: position 871,122 of record NW_024070196.1, read on the forward strand.
GTTACAGATAATTCCAATACAATTTTTCATAAAAATAAAAGTAAAAACCCATAATATATGATAAAATGTCATTTATTTTCATATAATTTTATAGAATTTTGAACAAAATACTCAGGTTTCTCTGGTGGCTCAGTGGTAGAGTATTCATCTGCCAATGTAAGAGATGTGAGTTCTATCCCTGGGTCAGGGAAATCCCCTGGAGAAGGAAATGGCAACCAACTCTAATATTCTTGTCTGGGAAATCCCATGAACAGAGGAGCCTGGAAGGCTACAGTTCCTGGGGTTGCAGAAGGGTTGAAAATAGCTTCTTAACTAAACAACAACAAACAAAATATGCATTGGGAGTAAGGATAGAAAATTAATTTTGGGTGGTCTTTGTAAAGGCAACTCGACTTGAGCAGGTTTTGATGGGTGGAGATGGGAGAAAAATTTCCACAGGCAGACAGGAAAGCACTCTTGGAGAAATGAATGGCACACTGGGATGTGGCAGGGATTGAAGTTTGGCTGAAGAACAAAGTAAGTGAAAGCAGAAGACTGAGAGGCTGACAGGTGGGTACAGCTTTGTCCTGGAAGCCCTTCAAAATCAAGTGAAGGAACTGAGATTTTATTTCCTATTTCAGCAGTTCCCTAAGTCACATCTGCAATGTACTTGTCCAAGGAGATGCACTGAATGTGAGATTCACATATCTGAAGATTCATTATTGACACTAAAACATTTAATTGTAATTAAAATTCATACAGTCAAGATTCTCACTTTACTTAATTTAATATGGCATTTTCTAAAGGCTTGGGAAGTGGGAGGGGGGTTCAGGATTGGGAACAGGTATACACCCGTGGCGGATTCATGTTGATGTGTGACAAAACCAATACAATATTGTAAAGTAAAATAATAATAATTAAAAAATAATATTATGAAAGGAAGTAACTTAAACCTACATAAAACTACCAGTGATACATAACTATGTGCTGGGCACACAGTCGTTTGCGAGCTACATGTGTTTGCCCATTTAATCCTTATGACTTTTTTTGCGGTAGGTACTGTTACTATTTATCTTCTTTTCATATATTGGAGAAGGAAATGACAACCCACTCCAGTATTCTTGCTTGAAAAATTCCATGGATGGAGGAGCCTGGTAAGCTACACTCCATGAGGTTGCAAAGAATCAGACATGACAGAGTGACTTCACTTTTCTTTTCACATATGTGGAATTTGAGGCACAGAGAAGTTAAGAAATGTGTCCATTTCACAAGATAACAAGTAGTAACTCTAGGACTTGAACCTAAGTGGTCTGACCACAGGGCCCATGTATATCATCAGTGTTATTAATAAACAGTGTCTCCAATGCTACAAGGTGATTTTGGAGTTCCTGAAGTTTTCTAAGCAAGAGAGTGACATTATCATTAGTTTTAAAGAAGACAATTATAGTTGCTTTGCAAAAACTTAGAGGATGAGTAGGTTGAATCCATTAAGGAGTTATTTTTCCTTATTTTGCTATAAAACTGTCAAACACAGAAAAGCTGAAAGATAAGCACATTGAAAACCTCTAGGTTCAATTCTTAACATTGATTTCTGTAGTTTTTCCTCCTGATCTATTTGAAGGTATGTTTCAGGCATCTTGCCTCTTCACTGTCAAATACTTCAACACGTGAATTCTAAAAATAAGGACATCCTATCATGTTATGTTGAAGTCCAAGTGAGAGGAACTAAACACCTAAGCTAGGGCAGTAACAAGACAAAGAAAGGCTGAAGTAAGTGTGACTTACACATACTTTGTAATTATAAAAAGTAAGTGTGAGTTACAGTTACTTTTACATTTAAAAATTACATTCAAAAGATAATTCACTTAAGAGCTGGTACATTTTGCCTCATATATGTCAATGTAAACTCCAAGAAGACAAGTTAATTTCTTAATGAGCTTAAGCAAAATACAATTTGAACAATAAAGTTAGTGTCAAAATACAATTCACATAATCTGTGTCACTATTTGATAAAATTTACCTTGATTAATGGATGTAACATTCCAGGTTCCAATGCAGTATTGTTTTTTACAGCATTGGACTTTACTTCCATCACCAGTCACATCCACAGCTGGGCATTGTGGATACTCAGATATGCAGATGACACCACCCTTATGGCAGACAGTGAAGAAGAACTAACGAGCTTCTTGATGAAAGTGAAAGAGGAGAGTGAAAAAGTTGGCTCAAAACCTTAACATTCAGAAAACTAAGATCATGGTATCTGATCCCATCACTTCATGGCAAATAGATGGAAAACAATGGAAACATTGACAGACTTTGTTTTGGGGGGCTCCAAAATCACTGCAGATGGTGACTGCAGCCATGAAATTAAAAGATGCTTGTTCCTCAGAGAAAAGCTATGACCAACCTAGACAGCATATTAAAAATCAGTGACATTACTTTGCCAACAAGTGTCCATCTAGTCAAAGCTATGATTTTTCCAATAGTCATGTATGGATGTGAGAGTTGGACTATAAAGAAAGCTGAGCACTGAAGAATTGATGCTTTTGAACTGTGGTGTTGGAGAAGACTCTTGAGAGTCCCTTGGACTGCAAGGAGATCAAACTAGTCAATCTTAGCAAATCAATCCTGAATATTAATTTGAAAAACTGATGCTAAAGCTGAAGCTCCAATACTTTGGTTACCTGATGTGAAGAACTGACTCATTGGAAAAGGCCCTCATGCTGGGAAAGATTGAAGGCAGGAGGAGAAGGGGATGACAGAGAATAAGATGGTTGGATGGCATCCCTGAATCAATGGACATGAGTTTGAGCAAGCTCTGTGAGTTTGTGATGGACAGGGAAGCCTGGTGTCCTGCAGTCCATGGGGCTGCAAAGAGTCGGACAGATTGAGTGACTGAACTGAACTGATCTGATGCAAATTCACTGATTCACATTATTATTAAGGCATAAGTTACTTCTAGCACTATATTAGATCTGGGTAGATGACACAATGACTCCACCCTTGTATGTATTGTAAAATGATCACCAAGTTCTTTGGTCAGTTTCTTGATTGGGTCATTTATTTTTCTGGTGTTGAGCTGCATGTGTTGCTTGTATATTTTGGTGATTCTTTGTCAGTTGCTTCATTCACTATTATTTTCTCCCATTCCAAAGGCTACCTTTTCACCTTGCTTATAGTTTGCTTCATTGTGCAAAAGCTTTAAGTTTAATTCAGTACAATTTGTTTATTTTTCTTTTTACTTCCTTTACTCTGGGAGGTGGATCATAGAGGACTGTGCTGTAATTTATGTCAGAAAGTGTTCTGCCTATGTTTCCCTATAAAAGTTTTACAGTTTCTAGTCTTACATCTAGATCTTTAATCCATTTTGAATTTATTTTTGTGTATGGTGTTAGAAAGTGTTCTAGTTTCATTCTTTTACAGGTGGTTGACCAGGTTACCCAGCACCACTTGTTAAAGAGATTGTCTATTCTCCATTGTATATTTCTGCCTCCTTTGTCAAAGATGAGTGTCCATAGATGTGCAGATTTATCTCTGGGCTTTCTATTTCGTTCCTTTGATCTATATTCCTGTCTTTGTGCCTGTACCATACTGTCTTGATGACTGTAGCTTTGTAGTATAGTCTGAAGTCAGGCAGGTTGATTCTTCCAGTTCCATTCTTTTTTCTCAAGATCATTTGGCTGTTTGAGGGTTTTTTTTGTATTTCCATACAAATTGTGAAATTATTTGTTCCAGTTCTGTGAAAAGTACCATTGGTAACTTGATAGGGATTGCATTGAATCTATAGGTTGCTTTGGGTAGTAGGCTCATTTTCATTATATTGATTCTTACAATCAAAGAACATGATATATTTCTCCATCTATTTGTGTCAATTTGATTTCATCAGTGTTTTATAGTTTTCTGTATAAGGGTCTTTTGTTTCTGTGGGTATATTTATTCCTAAGTGTTTTATTCTTTTCATTTTAATGCTGAATAGGATAGTTTCCTCCTTCTGTTTTCTCATTGTTAGTGGGTAGGAATGCAAGTTATATCTGTGTATTAATTTTACATGCTGCAAATTTATTATATTCATTGATAAGCTCTAGTAATTTTCTCATGGAGTCTTTAAGGTTTTCTATGTAGAGGATGACAGAGTCAATTCCTAGGCAGGTTGATAAGAAGTCCGGGGTCCCTGGGGAGGAGAAAGGGGTCTGGGGTTCCTGAAGAGGAGATAGGGGTCTGGAATTCTCAAGGACGAGGGAAGAACAAATGTCTTTTTCTTCCCCTTTACATTCCTTAGTCTTAGTTACATAAAACTTTTTTTTTTTTTTTTAGTCAACTGATGATTACACAACAAACAACTTAGTTTAAACTCTGTTCTACTGTTTGAGGACAATTTCTCCTTCCTTTTCATTATAGGGGACTGGAATGCAACAGTAGGAAGTCAAGAAACACCTGGAGTAACAGGCAAATTTGGCCTTGGAATACGGAATGAAGCAGGACAAAGGCTAATAGAGTTTTGCCAAGAGAATGCACTGGTCGGAGCAAACACCCTCTTCCAACAACACAAGAGAAGACTCTACACATGGACATCACCAGATAGTCAACACCGAAATCAGATTGATTATATTCTTTGCAGCCAAAGATGGAGAAACTCTATACAGTAAGCAAAAACAAGACTGGGAGCTGACTGTGGCTCAGATCATGAACTCCTTATTGCCAAATTCATACTTAAATTGAAGAAAGTAGGGAAAACCACTAGACCATTCAGGTATGACCTAAATCAAATCCTTATGATTATACAGTAGAAGTGAAGAATAGATTTAAGGGACTAGATCTGATAGAGTGCCTGATGAACTATGGGCTGAGGTTGGTGACATTGTGCAGGAGACAGGGATCAAGACCATCCCCATGGAAAAGAAATACAAAAAAGCAAAATGGCTGTCTGGGAAGGTCTTACAAATAGCTATGAAAAGAAGAGAAGCAAAAGGCAAAGGAGAAAAGGAAAGATATACGCATCTGAATGCAGAGTTTCAAAGAATAGCAAGAAAAGATAAGAAAGCCTTCCTCAGCAATCAATGCAAAGAAATAGAAGGAAACAACAGAATGGGAAAGACTAGAGATCTCTTAAAGAAAATTAGAGATAACAAGGGAACATATCATGCAAATCTGGTCCCACCACTTCGTGGGAAACATATGGGGAAACAGGGGAAACAGTGTCAGACTTTATTTGTTTTGGGCTCCAAAATCACTGCAGATGGTGACTGCAGCCATAAAATTAAAAGACACTTACTCTTTGGAAGGAAAGTTATGACCAACCTAGATAGCATATTCAAAAGCAGAGACATTACTTTGTCAACAAAGGTCCATCTAGTCAAGGCTATGGTTTTTCCAGTGTTCATGTATGGATGTGAGAGTTGGACTGTGAAGAAAGCTGAGCACCAAAGAATTGATGCTCTTGAACTGTGGTGTTGGAGAAGACTCTTGAGAATCCCTCAGACTGCAAGGAGATCCAACCAGTCCATTCTAAAGGAGATCAGTCCTGGGTGTTCTTTGGAAGGAATGATGCTAAAGCTGAAACTCCTTACTTCGGCCACCTCATGTGAAGAGTTGACTTATTGGAAGAGACTCTGATGCTGGGAGGGATTGAGGGCAGGAGGAGAAGGGGACGACAGAGGATGAGATGGCTGGATGGCATCACCAACACGATGGACATGAGTTTGAGCAAACTTCAGGAGTTGGTGATGGACAGGGAGGCCTGGCATGCTGTGATTCATGGGGTCGCAAAGAGTCGGACATGACTAAGTGACTGAACTGAGGACTATTGTTCTCTGAGTTGATTATGTTTAGTACTCTTAAAATATATGAGCTGGGTGTGAATGCTGGCACAAACCTCAATGGGCTGCATTTCTGGTAGTGCATGACCAATCTGTCAAAACAGGCACAATGCAATTATACTGTCATCAGGTAAACCGACCTGATATATCTGTTTTCCCCTAATTCCTACAGCTTATTTTAAAACATAGGCTTTAAAAAAGTGTCAGTTGTTCTTGGTATGTCATCTATGATGTGCTTGCAGGATTTCATGTCTAAGAACCCATAAAAGTGAAAGTGGAAGCCGCTCAGGCGTGTCCAACTCTGCAACGTCTTGGACTATACAGTCCGTGGAATTCTCTAGGCCAGAATACTGGAGTGGGTAGCTTTTCCCTTCTGCAGGAAATCTTCCCAACCCAGGGATTGAATCCAGGTTTCCTGATTTGCAGGCAGATTCTTTACTAGCTGAGCCACAAGGGAAGCCCAAGAACCCATAAATATCTGGCTTTAGTTTTCATGCAGCAAGAAGCAAACTTAGTCAGCGATTTACCCAGGAGTGTTATTAGCTGGTTGACTACTGCTTTTTCTAGAAGAGTCTGGCATCCATGTTGTAAAAAAGGCCCTAATTAAAAACAGGTTTTGGTGGAAAATGCTCATGATCCTTTGTTTAAAAAGTGGAATGACTCAAAGCTGATTTTTTTGTGTGGATAAAATCAGAGACATTGTCCTAGTGCATACTAACCCAGTAGGACTCACAGCCATGGCTTTATCAAGTTGTTAGGAATTAAAGTCTGGAATCAATGACAGCAGCATGATCTATGATTAGCTTCAAGATGACATGTTTCACAGGTTTATGTGCCAATACAGAGTGACATTATTTATGGGTATCTATAATAGTGAGATTTTAAAGCACAGGAAAAATTATCAATTGTTATTGTCTAAGTTCATGAAATGCAAACCCCAATTCATATACAACTAGCATTGGCAAGCATGTACTAATCACAGATAATAAAGGCAGTGACAGCTATGTGTGCTGAGGCAGAGGATTCTGTTAGACCTGTTAGCCCATGTTATTAGGGGTACTAAAGGCAATAAATGATCATAAATACACTGTCAAAACACAGTTATTGACTGTTATAAATTAATGTAGTTTTTCAGAATTTTTTTTGCTGTATAAGAATGCAGTTGAAAAATTGTCATTGATATTTATTATTTGAAGAATACAGGGGAATAAACCACTGAGAGAGCTGGTCTGTATCACATAATTTGATTCTCCAAAGTATATTGTAAAGTCAATATAGTACCATTTACTATTTTGTGCCTTTCTACTCTATTCACTTTTTTATCTTTTGTATTTACCATAAAGCGTGGTATATTACTTTATACTTGCATTTTGCCTGTTAATTTCTTTAACAAGCAATCGTTGAACACTTACTGTGTGCAACACGATGATTGATATGTTGTTGAGATTCACTAGTCAATAAACAGGGTGCCTGCCTTAAATAAGATTGGAAGGACATGCAGGCAAAATAGGCAGCCACGGTGCTGTGCATCGAAGGTTCAGGAGTGGGGATGAGAGAATTACAGTGGGTATGCAAGAGGTTAATAAAGACTCTGAAGGAAATTATATCCAACTTGAAGTCATAGGGTTAAGAAGACAGGAAATGAAGAAGTTTTGGGGGAAAGGGAGCAGCATGTAATGCCTAAAGGCTTGAGAGACTGAATTTTGAGCCCAATGAGTTCTATGTTGAGAATAGTATGACATGAGACATGAGAGGTTCTTTGTTGGATTTTTCTTCACTGAAAACACCGACGTTAACATTGATGTGACATAAAGGAAAGTATCATTTAACATGCTCATTTGATTTGACCATTGTTATCTTTAAAATATTATAGTTTGAATATATATTTGAAGTACTCATGGGTTTTTACTCATAGTTGGTAGGATGAAATTTTTGGTGATGGTAAAATTAAATTTTATCTTGACTCCACAGTTTATTTTTGTGCTTAAGCCTACAAATTAAGTCATGTGAATAAATCTCAGTATTTTCAAAAGGGTACAATATGACCAAGTTATAGGGCATATCAATACAAGAGATTAATCATGAGGAATCAGGCTGGAGAGTTAGATAGGGGACAAATAATGCAAGCTTTTACCTTGAAGAGTTCAAACCTTATTTAGGAAGATTGTTACACTGATTTCTTTTGTTGGTGTTTTAGAAAGATCACCCTAGCAGCACTTGGAAAATGGGGAGGAGGGGGAAAGATTGGTGGCAGGCAAAGTGAAGGGTATTGTTATATATGAGACATGAAGAAAGTCCAAATTAAGGGTGTCAGGGTGGGAAATGAGGACAAGAAAAACATGAGATCTATCAGGCAGATAGAATTGAACATGTAAGGTGAGCAGAAGAGAGGGGTCAGTTAAAACTCGAGATTTTCACTTGGGAGACAAGTGACTAACAAAGACATTAAAGCTGGAACAAGGAGGAGGAGGACGGAATGGCAAACCACCCCAGTCTACTTGTTGTGAGAACTTCATGAATAAAAAGTCTTCGTGTATAAAAAGACACAAAGATATGACCCTGAAAGATGAGCCCCCTCCTCCTACCATGTTGGTTAGGTGTACAACATGCTACTGGGAAAGAGTGAAGGACAACTACTAATAGCTCCAGAAAGAATGAAGCAGCTGGGCCAAAGTAGAATTGATGGTCAATTGTGGATGTGTCTAGTGATAAAAGTAAAATCTGATGCTGTAAAAACAGTATTGCATAGGAACATGGAATATTAGGTGCATGAATCAAGGTGAATTAGATGTGTTCAAGCAGGAGATGGTAAGACTAAACTTTGACATTTTAGGGATCAATAAACTAAAATGGATGGGAATGGGTGAATTTAATTCAGATAACCGTTATATCTATTACTGTGGGCAAGAATCCCTTAGAAGAAATGGAGTAGCGCTCATAATCAACCAAAGAATCCGAAATGCAGCACTTGGATGCATCCCAAATGCAGCACTTGTCAAAAATGAAAGAATGATCTCGGTTCATTTCCACGGCAAGCCGTTCAACATCATAGGAATTCAAATCTATGCCCCTACCACCAATGCTGAAGAAGCTGATCAGTTCTATGAAGACTTAGAAGACCACCTAGAACTAACACCAAAAGAGGTGTTCTATTCATCACTGGGAGTTGAAATGCAAAGTAGGAAGTCAAGAGATACTTGGAGTAACAGGCAAGTTTGGCCTTGGAGTACAAAACAAAGCAGGGAAAAGGCTAACTGAATTCTACCAAGAGAATGCAGTGGTCATAGAAAATACCCCCTTTTAACAACACAAGAGATGACTTTACACGTGGACATCACCAAATGATCAATACCAAAATCAAATTGATTATATTCTTTGTAGCCAAAGATGGAGTCAGCAAAAACAAGACCTGGAGCTGACTGTCTCAGATCATCAGCTTCTTATAGCAAAATTCAGGCTTAACCTAAAGAAAGCAGGTAAAACTACTAGGCCAGCCAGGTACAACTTAAGTCCTTTATGAATTACAGTGAATTTGGTGGAGGTGATGAATAGATTCAAGAGATTAGACATAGAAAACAGCAGACAGAGGTCTGTAATATTGTACAGAAGGCAGCAAATAAAACCATCCCAAAGAAAAAGAAAAGCAAGAAGGCAAAGTAGTTATCTGAAGAAGCTTTACAAATAGCTGAAGAAAGAAGAGAAACAAAAAGCAAGGGAGAAAGGGAAAGGTACACCCAACTAAATGCAGAGTTCCAAAGAATAAGGAGATACAAGAAGGCCTTCTTCAAAGAACAATGCTTAAAAATAGAGGAAAACAACAGAAGGGAAAATACTAGAGATCTCTTCTGGAAAACTGGAAATATCAAGGGAACATTTCATCCAAAGAAGGGCAGACTAAAGGACAGAAATGGTAGAGACCTAGTAGAAGCAGAAGAGATGAAGAAGAGACGGAAAGAAGAAACAGAAGAACTGTACAAAAAAGACCTTAGTGAACTAGATAACCTCGATGGTGCGATCAGTCACCCAGAGCTAGACATTCGGGAGTGTGGAGTCAGGTGGGTCTTAGGAAGGGCTGCTGTCAGTAAAGCTAGTGAATACGATGGAATTCTGGTAGAGCTATTCAAAGCCCTAAAAGATGATGCTATCAAAGTGTTGCACTCAATATGTCAAAAATTCTGAAGACCCAGCAGTGCCACAGGACTGGAAAATGTCAATCCTCATCCCAATTCCCGAGAAGGGCAGTACTAAAGAATGTTCAAACAATCAGACAATTGCACTCATCTCCTGTGCTAGTAAGGTCATGCTTAATATCTTGGGTGCTAGGGTTCAGAATTACACAAACCAAGAACTTCCAAACATTCAAGCTGGGTTTAGAAGAGGTAGAGGAACCAGAGATCAAATTGGCAACATTCGCTGGGTCGTAGAGAATGAAAAGGAATTCCAGAAAAAACAGCTACTTCTGTTTCACTGATTATGCTACAGCCTTTGACTGTGGGGATCATAACAAACTGTGGAAAGTTCTTAAGGGATGGGAATACCAGGCCATTTTACTTGTGTCCTGAGAAACCTGTATTTGGGTCAAGAAGTAGCAGAACCCTGTATGGAACAACTGATTGGTTCAGGATTGAGAAAGGAGTATGACAGGGCTGTCTGTTGTCACTCTATTTATTTAATTTATATACTGAACACATCATGAGAAATGCTGGGCCAGATGAGTTACAAGCTGAAATTAAGATAGGCAGGAGAATATCAACAAACTCAGATATGTGGATCATACCATTCTAATGGCAGAAAGTAAAGAAGAACTAAAGAACCTCCTGGTGAGGTTAAAAGAGGAGGATGGAAAAGCCAACTTAATTATAAATATTAAACTAAGATTATGGCATCTGACCCCATTACTTTATGGCAAATAGAAGGGGAAAAAGTGGAAGCAGTGACACACTTTCTTTTCTTGAGCTCTAAGATCCCTGAAAATGTTGATCGTAAAATCAGAATATGATTGCTTCTTGGCAGGAAAGCTATGACAAACCTGGACAGTGTGTTGAAAAGCAGACACATCACTTTGCTGACGAGGTCCATAGAGTCAAGTTTATGGTCTTCCCAGTGGTTATGTACGGTTGTGAGAGTGAACTGTAGAGAAGGCAGAATGCCAAAGAATTGATGCCTTTGAACTGTGGTGCTAGAGAAGACTCCTGAGAGTCCTCTGGACATCGAGGAGATCAAACCCATCAAACTTAAAGGAAATCAACCCTGAATACTCATTGGAAAGACTGATGTTGAAGCTAAAACTCCAGTATTTTGGTCATCTGATGCAAATAGCCAGCTCATTGGAAAAGTCCCTGATGCTGGGAAAGACTGAGTACAGAAGCAGAAGAGGGTGTCAGAGGATGAGATGGCTGAATGGCATCACCAGTGCAATGGACATGAATTTGGGCAAACTTTGGGAGATGATGAGGGAGAGGGAGGCCTGGTGTGTTGCAGTCTATGGGGTCACAAATAGTAGGACACTGAGCTACTGAACAACAGCAACAATAAGAAAGATCATGGCCAGGGTATAGATATGAACTCCATTTTGGACAGTACTTTGGCAGAGCTATCCCAGAAATGTGTCTGCAGTTGTGTCATTAGATGAGAGATGGAATTAAAAGGAGTGGATTGAGAATGCACGACAAGGACTAGAATTTGGGTGCAGGTTAATGCTGGGACTTTAGCCAGTGAATAGGTTACATTCCTTTTCCTTTGCTGTTTGAAAAAAAAAATGAGCTAGACACAAAAAGCAGACAGTTAACAATGGAAACATTACCCCAATTACCGACAAAAATTGATTAGAGAACATTTCTGAGGTGAAAAAGTATTGCTAGAATTTCACCTAATAGACATCTTTACTTGTCCCTGGCTTTGGAAAGGAGAGTTAATCAGAAAACACGTGTCTGCATGAAAGCAGACTAAAAAAAAAAAAAATGAGCGTCCCTTTCTGAAGCTCAGCAATCTAAGTTACTCCTTCTTCACTGAGAAGCACAAGAAAGAAACTGGAAGGGTTGTTATAGATGAAGTTCCTTCATGTGACTTGAGGTCAGAATAAATGGTCTCCTGCTGCTGCTAAGTCACTTCAGTCGTTTCTGACTCTGTGCGACCCCATAGACGGCAGCCCCCCAGGCTCCCCTATCCCTGGAATTCTCCAGGCAAGGACAATGGAGTGACCTTCGTTTAACAGGAGGTCAGAGAAACAGAATATAAAAGAATAATATGATGATGATGTTGACTAAAATGGCTAACATATATTGAGTACTTCCTATGTGCCTGGCACCCTTCCAGGTTCTTTATAATCATTAACCTCTTTTTTTTTTTTAATTTCTTTTTTATTATATTTATTTTTTATTTTACTTTACAATTCTGTATTGGTTTTGCCATACATTGACATGAATCCACCACGGATAAATTTTCTTACTTTATCAAGAATTTCAAATGAATTTAATTAGAGGTATTTAAATTAGAGATATTTAATTTAGAGGTAATTTAAAAGTTCTTCCAGTTTTATTGAAATATAACTAATGTACTGACTCAATGAACATGAATTTGAGCAAACTCCAGGAGACAGTGGACAGAGGAGCCTGCTGTGCTACAGTCCATGGAGTTCTAAAGAGTCAGACATAACTTAGTGACTGAAAAACAACAAAACTAACTTACAACACTATAATAAGTTTAAGGTGTATACTATGATTTGACTTACATACATGATGAAATAATTACCCCAATAAATTTAGTGACCATTCACCATCTCATATAGATGATAAGAAATAATAGTGAGAGAAAAAAGAAAACAACTATTAATTTTCTTTCTCATGATTAGGACTCTTAGGATTTATTCTCTTAATAACTTCATAAATAATATATAAAAGTTAATATATTTATCATGTTTAAATTATATCTTTAATAGTTATTTCTTATAACCAGAAAATTTTACCTTTTGACCACATTGATCCAATTCACCTTCCTCCATTACACCTGCCTCTGGTAACCACAAATCTAGTCTCTTTTTCTATGAGGAATTTCTTTGTTTTTTGAAGTATAATTGTCCTACACAGTGTTAGTTACTGGTGTATAACATGAAGATTTGATATTTCTATGCATTGCAAAATTATCACCAGTATAAGTCTCTTACCCTCTATTTTCATAGAAAGATATTACATTTTTTTCTTGACTATACTCCCTATATTACACACCTTATACCCGTGACTTTTTTATTTATAACTGGAAGCTTGTGCCTCACCTATTTCACTCATCCACCTATCTTGTTCTCTTTTGGAAACCACTTGTTTGTTCTCTGTTCTGTGACTCTGTTTTTGTTTTTATGTTTGCTCATTTGTTTTATTTTAAAATTTCCACATACAAGCCAAATCATATAGCATTTGTCTTTCTCTGTCTGACATTTCATTTATCATAGTACCCTCTATACCCATCTATGTTGTAAAAAATGCCAAGGTTTAGTTCTTTCTTATGGTGACGTAACCTCTCATTATATATTAGTTGCTGCTATTTAGTCACTAAGTCGTGTCCAACTTTTTTGCAATCCCATCGACTGTAGCCCACCAGGCTCTAGAGTGGGTTGCCATTTCCTTCTCCAAGGTATGTTCCCAATTCCAAGATCGAGCCCACATCTCCTACATTGACAGTGGATTCTTTATCACTGAGCTACCAGGGAAACCCCACTCAATATATATACACATACATGCATACATGTATACACATACATGCATACATGCATACACATACACATATGCTGCATCTTTAGCCATTTATTATCAGCGAGCACTTAGGTTGCTCCCATATCTTACCTATTGTGAGGTATGTTAAAAAGAACATAGAGTTGCAATACCTTTTCAAATTAGTGTTTTTGTTTTATTTGGAAAAATACCCAGAAGTTGAATTGCTGGATTTTGGATAAATTTATTTTTAACTTTTTGAGGAACCTCCATATTTTTCTACATAGTGACTGCATCAATTTACATTTCCACCAACAGTGACCGAGTGTTCTCATCTCTCCACATCCTAGCCAACCGTTGCTATTTATTCTCTTTTTGACAATTATTCTGACAGGTGTAAAGTGATATCTCATTGCAATTATAAATGGGATTGTATTCTTAATATCTCTTTCTGATAGTTCATTGTTAATGCAGAGAAAAAAACAAATTTCTGTATATTAATTTTGTATCCTGAAACTTTATTGAATTAATTTATTAAATTTTATAGTTTTGATGGTATCTTTAAGATTATATGAAAAGCAGAGACATTACTTTGCCAACAAAGATCCATCTAGTCAAGGCTATGGTTTTTCCAGTGGTCATGTACAGATGTGAGAGTTGGACTGTGAAGAAGGCTGAGTGCCAAAGAATTGATGCTTTTGAACTGTGGTGTTGGAGAAAACTCTTGAGAGTCCCCTGGACTGCAAGGAGATCCAACCAGTCCATTCTGAAGGAGATCACCCCTGGGATTTCTTTGGAAGGAATGATGCTGAAGCTGAAACTCCAGTACTTTGGCCACCTCATGAGAAGAGTTGACTCATTAGAAAAAAACTCTGATGCTGGGAGGGATTGGGGGCAGGAGGAGAAGGGGACGACAGAGGATGAAGATGGCTGGATGGCATCACTGACTCGATGGACGTTTTTTGAGTGAACTCCGGGAGTTGTTGGTGATGGACAGGGAGGCCTGGTGTGCTGCAATTCATGGGGTCGCAAAGAGTTGGACATGACTGAGCGACTGAACTGACTGACTGACTGACAAATATATATATTTGTCCCATTCTTTTCTTCCCACTGTGTCCACAAGGCTGTTCTGTATGTCTAAGTGTCCATTGCTGCCCTAAAATAAGTTCATCAGTATCATCTTTCTAGATTCCATATGTGCATGTGTGCAAGCTGTCATTTCAGTTGTGTTAGATTCTTTGCAATGCAATGCACTATGGCCTGCCAGACTTCTCTGTCCATGGGATTCTCCAGGCAAGAATACTAGAGTGAGTTGCTGTGCCCTCCTCCAGATGATCTTCTCCACCCAGGGATGGAACCTGCATCTCTTATGTCTCCTTCATTGGCAGGCAGCTTTTTACCACCAGCAACACTGGGGAAGCCCCAGATTACACATATATGTATTAATATACAACATTTGTTTTTCTTTTTCTGACTGTAGCCTCTAGGTTCATCCACCTCATTAGAACTGACTCAAATGTGTTCCTTTTTTGTGGCTGAGTAACATTCCACTGTATATATGTACCATGATTTTTTATCCATTCATCTGTTGAAGGACATCTAGGTTGCTTCCAAGTCCTAGTTATTATAAATAATGCTGCAATGAAACATTGGGTCACATGTGTCTTTTTCAATTATGGTTGTCTCAGAGTATGTGCCTGGTAGTGGGATTGTTAGGTCATATGATAGTTTTATTTCTAATTTTTAAAAGAGTCTCTATACTGTGTTTCATGTTGTCTGTATTAGTTTACATTCCATCAACAGTGCAAGATGGTTCCTCTTTCTCTACACCTTCTCCAGAGTTTATTATTTGTATATTTTTTTGATGGTGGCCATTCTGATCAGATGGGCATCACCAACTCGATGGATATGAGTTTGACCAAGCTCTGAGAGTTGGTGATGGAGAGGGAAAACTGGCGTGCTGCAGTCTATGGGGTCACAAAGAGTCAGACACGACTGAGAAACTGAACTGAACTGATTCTAATCAGTGGTGATAGTTCATTGAAGTTTTGATTTGCATTTCTCTAATAATGAGCTTTGTTGAGCATTTTTTCTTGTGTTTATTAGCCATCTGTAAGTCTTCTTTGAAAAAAATGTCTATTTTGGTCTTCTTTCTCCCAATTTTTGATTGTGTTGTTTGTTTTTCTCACAATGAGCTGCAGAAGCTGCTTGTATGTTATGGAGATTAACCCATTATCAGTTGTTTCATTTGCTCTTATATTCTCCCATTCTGAGTTGCCTTTTCAAGTTGTTTATAGTTTCCTTAAAGCTGTGCAAAAGCGTTAAAGTTTAACTAGGACCCATTTGTTTATATTTGATTTTATTTCCATTATTCAAAGAGGTAAGTTGGACATGGAACAACAGACTGGTTCCAAATAAGACAAGGAGTACGTCAAGGCTGTATATTGTCACTCTGCTTATTTAACTTCTATGCAGAGTACATCATGAGAAATGCTGGGCTTGAAGAAGCACAAGCTGGAATCAAGATTGCCGGGAAAAATATCAATAACCTCAGATATGCAGGTGACACCACCCTTATGGCAGAAAGTGAAGAGGAACTAAAGAGTCTTTTGATGAAAGTGAAAGTGGAGAGTGAAAAAGTTGACTTAAAGCTTAATATTCAGAAAACGAAGATCATGGCATCTAGTCCCATCACTTCATGGGAAATAGATGGGGAAACAGTGGAAACTGTGTCAGACTTTATTTTTTTGGGCTCCAAAATCATTGCATATGGTGACTGCAGCCATGAAATTAAAAGATGCTTGCTCCTTGGAAGGAAAGTTATGACCAACCTAGATAGCATATTGAAAAGCAGAGACATTACTTTGCCAACAAAGCTCCATCTAGTCAAGGCTATGGTTTTTCCAGTGGTCATGTATGGATGTGAGAATTGGACTGTGAAGAAAGCTGAGCACTGAAGAATTGATACTTTGAACTGTGGTGTTGGAGAAGACTCTTGAGAGTCCCTTGGACTGCAAAGAGATCCAACCAACCCAATGGTTTAGATCCAACCATTCTAAAGGAGATCAGCCCTGGGTGGTCTTTGGAAGGAATGATGCTAAAGCTGAAACTCCAGTACTTTGGCCACCTCATGCGAAGAGTTGACTCTTTGGAAAAGACTCTGATGCCGGGAGGGATTGGGGGCAGCAGGAAAAGGGAACGACAGAGGATGAGATGGCTAGATGGCATCACTGACTTGATGGACGTGAGTTTGAGTGAATTCTGGGAGATGGTGATGGACAGGGAGGCCTGGCGTGTTGCAATTCATGGGGTCGCAAAGAGTTGAACACGACTGAGCAACTGAACTGAACTGAACTGAACTGAACTCCAAATAAGATGGCAAAAGAAAAAAAAATGAAAAGATGCTCAACATCAATAATTATTAGAGAAATGTAAATAAAAACTACAATGAGCTATCACCTAACACTGCTGAGCATGGCCATCATCAAAAAATCTATAAACAATACATGCTAGAGAAGGCATGGAAAAAAGGGAATCCTCTTACTCTTTTGATGGAAATGTAGACTGGTACAATCACTGTGGAGAACAGTATGGAGGTTCCTTAAAAACTAAAAATAGAACTACTATATGACCTAGCAATCCCACTCTTGGGCATTTATCTGGAGAAAACCATAATGTAAAGACATACATGCACCCCAATGTTCATTGCAGCACAATTTATAATAGCCAAGACATGGAAGCAGTTAAATGTTCATTAACAGAGGAATGGATAAGTAAGATATGGTACATAAATACAATGGAACACTATTCAGCAATAAAAAGTACAATATAATGTATATGCAGTGACATGGATGGGCCTAGAGATTGTCATACCTAATGAAGTAAGTCAGATAAATGCAAATATCATGTGAAATGTTATATCACATGATATTAAAAAATGATACAAATGAACCTGTTTACTGAACAGAAATTGAGTAATGGATGTAGCAAACAAACTTATGGAAACCAGGGGGGATAAATTAGGGATTGGAGCTGACACATACACACTACTATATATAAGCTATATAATTAATAATAACCTACTTATTGCACAGGGAATTGTATTCAATACTCAGTAATGCCCTACATGGAAATAGAATCCAAAAAAGAAAGAGTGGATATATGCATATGTATAAGTGACTCACTTTGCTGTACAGCAGAAACTAACATTGTAAATCAACTATACTTTAATAAAAAAGAAATAAATTAAAAATTCATTAAGCTACTCTCTTTTGATTGAGTGTTTCAGTCTATTACCACTTAATTATTTATTGGTGTGTACTTATTGCCATTTTGATGATTGTTTTTGGATTGTTTTATAGCTCTGTTTTTCTTCTTACTTCTTTTGTTCTCTTCCCTTGTGATTTGATCATTCTCTTTACTGTTATGTTTGTATTACTTTCTTTTTTCAATATGTATATCAATTAGAGATTTCTGCCCCATACTTGTCATTTGTGGGTGTCTACCTGGGTTGTGGATTTGAATATACTGTGTCTCTGCCTCTTTTCCCTTTCTTGTTGAGGTTCCTTCTTGATATCTTTAGAAGTGGAAAATCTCTTCAGATAATCTTTATTTCTTTCTCATTGGTAGTTGCTCTACAAATGGCTGTAATGCAGATGAGTTCAAGTTCTTCCTACTCTGTTATCTTGGCCTCTATGGGCTATAGTCATTGATATATTTAATCCTTGCAACAAGCCTGTGGTGCATGTAAGGAAACGGAGACACATGTAGGCTTCCAATCTAGGATTTGAATCCAGGCAATTTGGTTCAGAAATCTCCTGAATAATATTCAGAGATAGCACAGGAGGAGAATAACTAGTAGAAGAGCATGGTGGCGTGAGATGGAAACAGGAGGGGGTTTGTGGTCAGCATAAACTTCAGCAAGAATCTATAGATATTCAGCTCCAAGCTGTGATTTGTATATTGTTGACACTATAAGATTCAAAATATAAAGAAAAAAACAAAGTTAATAAATGTTGTTCATCCTAAGATTTCAACATGAAGAACAAGCTAACTGGAGTATTACGGTTAACACCTTGAGATCTCAAATCATTCAATTTCTTATGTTTTATGTTTTTATTATTCAAGTCCAAGTATAGTGTATTCATCTGTGCAGACCTAACACTTAACACTCAATTTTTCCTGGATGATATTAAGACATTTAAGTAAACAAATCTAATTTGTTGTCCACAAAGATCAAATTAGCTGTATAACCCATATTTCCACTGTACTTTGTAGAATCAATTTAATAATATGAATTGAGACTTAGATTTCAAAAGGTTGAGCTTTGTGTGTGAGCTTTGCCTTAAAGAATTAAATAACATTCCTAACCCCTAGTTCTATAATGGGGCAGATTATATATACTTTTCACATGATGCATGCAGTTATATGAATTCACTGCTGTGAATCAAGAACTTTTGAACCACATTTGGAAGATCTCTGAATCTCTTTATTATTATTGTCAGCTGGGGATGCCAGTGAAAACACCATCTCATGAACTAGGCTTCTTGGATGTTTCTGCTGTCAGAAATTGGGAAATCAATCAGATGTTTTATCCCTTATGTGAAATATCTGTTTTGAAGACCCTTGATGCTTAAATTACAGGCTTCAAGGGAAGAATAAGATATGTTTGCCCTGAACTGTGTGCCACACTCACAGTTGAAACAAAACATGTTTCAACTAAATCAGATGAAATCTTTGACTTATTGAAAACAGAGTTCCAAATTATACTCAGTGAAGTAATGATTTCCTTCCTAGAGAGGCAGTGTGTGCTGCTTTTTAGGGTGTTGTACCTGGACCATCTGTCTGCAGTTTCCTCAGCTAGACTCACTTGGAAATTTCAAGATGGTATGTATCTCCTTAATTTTCCATTGACAGACAAATTGAAACATAGTAGGCTCTGGTCTCTCAGACTAATCAAAAACAATTTTGCAGGTATTTACAATTTACAGCATCCCATGTCTTTGAAAATCTTTGATACAAATATCTGTAAATTTTGAAACTTTTGTAATTTCTTTCATCTGCCAGGTTTTAATTCAAAGATAGTAGATGCTTCTGACTATATAGAAATCTAGCAGCAGTATACAATTTAACTTTTATAATGCTAGTAAAAGTACTGATGGCTGTGGTAAGAAAATCAGAATTAAAAATTGCTTACTTACTTGTTTCATGTGGTTTCTAACATTCTGTGTTCCCAAGAAAGCACAGTAGAGTACTTAGCTTTTATTTTATACCATTTTATTTGTCATTAAAATATAATATCATTGAGCATTCATTCATTAGTCAATATAATCCAAATGCAATAGTTTTCATGCACAAGCAATAGTACTCAATCACATGTATATTTACAAACACAGATTGTTTCTGAATATGAAGATTCCTTAAGAAAGTACAATTTCAAGTTTTAATAGACACAATGCAAGAAAAAATCATTGTGATAGCATGTGATAATGATGGGCCTGCTTCTGGCTCCCAAGTCCAGAAGGACGTTTGCATCTACATATAAATCCTTCACCTTCCACCCCACCTAGTTGTCTAATCTGACTCAGAGGCAGACTCTCTGGATAGACAGGTCAGAGGTCACAGAGCTTTGTCGCTCTCCCAAGCTCAGCAATAAAATAAGTTGTGCTTCTTGCTTTCAGGAGTTATGATAGGGGCTGAAGATAAACCAGAAGTGTCCCTCTAGGTGAAATTCCCTCACAAGGAAACATGAGGCCTGAACAAGTGTCCCTTTCAACAACCAACATTTAAGAGCAGAGCAGAAGAAGCACAGGTAGAATAGATATTACGACCATATACACTGAAGGGAGCTTGTTCAAACAGAGAAACAATCAAGGGTTTACCTAGTTCCTCTGTTCTCCCCTTTCTGAGCCTACCCTCTGCTTGGTGAAGTCATCAGTCTTCTCACAGACTTTCAGGCATCAGAATCATAAACATTATCTTGGTGTCTCCATCATCCTTTGGAAACTTTAATCCAAAATTGGAAGAAGGGAGAAGACCCTGTACTAATGTCTTAACCCTTTCTAGCTGTTCTATAGCATCTTTACCTGATCCAAGAAGGGCTTCTTCTCCTTCCATGCGGGGTAAGGGGGTAAAATGCAATTTTACATTACCCAGCACCCTTCCATGTGCGCTGATTAACTTTTATATACCTTCTGGTCCTTTACCTTGGCTCCTTGTATTACACAAATTCTTTCTTTTTGGAACATAGCTTAGCTCTCCCAAGTGAAAGCCTTGTCTCCAAATTGGACTTTTAGAGCTTGTTTTGTAAGTGTAAAAATGAACATTTCTCCTTTGGTTCTGAGTTCTGCTTTCCTCAGATGATGGACATCACATTCCTATTGAGGGGAGGGCTGTCTATTAGCAAGAATTACCACATATGATATCATTAGTGTATACCTGAAAAACTATATGGAAAACATTCTCTCCTTCCTACTCTTTATATAGGAAATACTAGTTTTATTATTTCCTAGATCACATTCCTGCATTGTTACTTCCTCCCAGCTCTAATGATCACTCTAGTCCCTATTAAGCAGTGTATGCTCAAATGATCTCAAACTCTGCAGCTCTAGGGAGAAAAGTGTTCCTTGTCCTATACACTAAACTAAAGGAAGCTCAGAAGCTTCATGCTCTGTGTTAATTTCTGTTCTGGTTCCTCTTTCTCAATCATGTCATGTATTCAAGGCTCTTGACACATCTTCAGAAGAATAAAGTATCATTTCTTCATTATTTAGGCCCATCTTCTCCAGCGCCTATAGTACTGAAGAGAGTATGCCCAAGACCAGCCACTTAGCAAAACCCAAAGGCTTACTTCTGAAATTATTAAAGATGAAATTCTCCAATTCAAAGAGGGCTTTATAGAATGTCTGATTTTCAGAAGCTTCTGAGATCATTTCCTGGTTCTATGACAAGCACTTATGAGTATAATGAATTCTTCTGGCAAGGAATAAGCAGAAGTGTTTTTACAGCCAAAATCTACCTCAGGGAAAGGGATTTAGGAGTGAAACACATGCAATGTCCTGCAGAACAGGCTTTCCTTTTGCCCTTCTGGACATACACCTGTCAGCTGTAAGCCTGGACTCTGTGCCAGTTTAAAATTCTGGATCACAGATCTCCTGGGCCCAGATAGGTACCTTCCAAACCCAAAGGCATTCCCCCATTTTCTGTTCAGTCTTTTCTGAGAAGCTGGGGAGGCAAAATCATTTTTGTTTAGTTGTTAGCAAAACTTTGATCTTTATAGACTGCATTTCTCGTGTACCTATTTGTCTTTGGCCTGCCCATTCCCTTATAATTGTCCCCCAGAACTCCAGAATGGTGCCCCAGCTGTATACTCTGATATTATCCTATATGTGTCTTCATAGATTTTAGTTGTTTATAAGTGTTTGTCTCATTCTCTCCTTCAGCTCATGAATTCCATGGAGGAGTCACTTTAATATCCCTAGTCCCTAGTCCAGTTCCTGGCATCATATGCATTTGTGGCTGAGAAGATAATGGGCTTTTCCTTTTCTTAACACTCTTTGAAATGGCTCTTTATCACAGCTCATGGGAACTGGATATTAAACTGGGTGAAAGTTTAATATCCAGTTCTGTCTAGCTGGATATGACTTTGGGTGTCATTTAGCTTTAGTTTCTTAACTCATAAGAACATTTAAGATATCTTTTGACTTTGATTGCTTAACGTTCTAAATATCTAACATGTCCTTCCATATATTCCAATATTAGCATTGGAACTTGTTGCCCAGTGAATTTAATAGGACAAAACACATTTATCTTTATAGTGCTTTATTAATATTATTTTATTTTATTTTATAATATTGTATTGGTTTTGCCATACATCAACATGAATCTGCCATGGGTATACACATGTTCCCAGTCCTGAACCCCCCTCCCACCTCCCTCCCCATATCATCTCTCTGGGTCATCCCAGTGCACCAGCCCCAAGCATCCTGTATCCTGCATCAAACCTAGACTGGCGATTTGTTTCTTATATGATATTATACATGTTTCAATGCCATTCTCCCAAATCATCCCACCCTCTCCCTCTCCCACAGAGTCCAAAAGACTGTTCTATACATCTGTGTCTCTTTTGCTGTCTCACATACAGGGTTATTGTTACCATCTTTCTAAATTCCATATATATGTGTTAATATACTGTATTGGTATTTTTCTTTCTGGCTTACTTCACTCTGTATAATAGGCTCCAGTTTCATCCACCTCATTAGAACTGATTCAAATGTATTCTTTTTAATGGCTGAGTAATACTCCATTGTGTTTATGTACCACAGCTTTCTTATCCATTCATCTGCTGATGGACATCTAGGTTGCTTCCATGTCCTGGCTATTATAAACAGTGCTGCGATGAACATTGGGGTACATGTGTCTCTTTCAATTCTGGTTTCCTTGGTGTGTATGCCCAGCAGTGGGATTGCTGGGTCGTATGGCAGTTCTAGTTCCAGTTTTTTAAGGAATCTCCACACTGTTCTCCATAGTGGCTGTACTAGTTTGCATTCCCACCAACAGTGTAAGAGGGTTCACTTTTCTGCACACCCTCTGCAGCATTTATTGCTTGTAGACTTTTGGATCACAGCCATTCTGACTGGTGTGAAATGGTACCTCATTGTGGTTTTGATTTGATTTGTAGTGCTTTAGGAGGAAATAAATTAACATCTTTTGTAGTACTTACGTTTTTAGGAAATGAAGTGATAATTTTACTTCATGGTCTCAGCAGTTTATAATTATCAATAAAGTTAATGACTATAGGAAAAACCATGGTCTTCCCAGGTGGTGCTAGTGGTAAAGAACCTGCTTGCCAATGCAGGAGACATAAGAGACGTGGGGAAGATCCCCTGGAAGAGCGCATGGCAACCCACTCCAGTATTTCTGCCTGGAGAATCCCCATGGACAGAGGAGCCCGGTGGGCTACAGTACATAGGGTAGCAAAGAGTTCGACAGGACTGAAACGACTTAGGGTGCATACACATAGCAAGAACACTCTCAAACGTTCTTTAGTAAAGGATTTTCTTACAGAATTCTCTCCACTGGCATCTCAGAGAATTATCCACTCAATGCTACAGCACGGATCTTATTTTGCTGAATCTGTTCCTGGGTAGTTATTTTCTTTTCTTGCCTTCATCTTCTCCTTTCCCTTCCCTTTCTCATTTTCCTTCTTCTGTATTCATTAAGTCAAAGGTCTTTTTTTCTTTCACTCATTGCAAAGTCACACTTTAGTTACTTTTTGACATACCTGTTTACCACACTCTGGGCTGTTAGCAGCATTGCTAATATTTCTCTCTTTTCATTTGTAAGCATATTATCCTTTGTCCTTTACAGAGGGCTTCTTTGCCTGCAGAAACCTCGTATCCTTAATTCTAGGAGTCTTTTACTTCCCTGGGTTTTTCTGACCTGAATTTTGGCCAGTTGTGTCTTACAAAGTCAGCAAGTTTCCTCCAAATATTATCATTAAGTGTTTCCTGTGTGAAATCCTGTCCTTTCCAGTGTACTTGGAAGAAGGAAGTAGAAAAAAACAATGTGGGTATTTTTATAGGCTTTTTTCTCCTTGCAACCAACTGCTTGCAAATCCTTAGATAATTTTAGTGAGAGTAGAGTAAACTGCTGATAGGGACTAGGCAAATAGAGGTTAAGATGGTTGAAGTATTTTCCAATGTTCTGTAGGGGATAATCAGGCTTGCATGATTTTAGCAGAGCTGTTTGAGTTAATTGCCTTTATGTCAGGGAATCTGAGCATTTCTCTAGAATTGAAGGTATTACTGTACCCTTTGTAGAGTGGAGAAGTATGAAGCACACAGATTAATCCTAGATCTAGGAAATTCTGTAGAGTAGTTTAGTCCTAGGAAGGATGAACACTAATGACTGATTTTTACTTTTCAGATATTAGGTATCTGAAATGGGAGGGTGGGGTAGTTCTGGAGAGTGAGCAATAATATTTAAGTGAGTATAATTGGTAAGGAAATGATGAAGAAAATCTTGAATAGAAACTTTGGATTAAAATTATTTTTAGAGAACATAAATATTGAATGTGGGTTATAAAAGTAATGTTGAACCTTGTTGAAACTTAACTCTTAGAAGACTTAAGAAAAAAAATCTTTGTGTTTATTGTATTTCTATGAAAATATTACATAATTTTCTTTTGCTCCTCGTTCCTTCCTTTTTTCCTCCCATCAGCCACTTATGGGGCCTTGGAAAAGCGCCAGGTTTATACTATGCATTACTGATTTCCCTTTTCTGGGCCAGCACTTCCACCTTTTTTTAAAGTCATAAATCTAATACTGCTTCTATGACTTCTGTTCTATGAAAACATCTGATAAACTAGTCAGCAGTAAAGTGATACTAACAATATTTTACTTCTTTCAGAAATATTTATATTTAAAATAAATCCAGGAAAGGTCTAATGCTAAAATCAAAGAATGGAAGCTAGTAGGAAACTTTCAGGCTTCTTGAGTTGATTGAATGAAGAATTTAGACACTGATTTTTCTCTCAAGGCTCAGCATATATGAACTTACTGGGATGGACAATGAAGTACCTACAAAATGACTATTATCTACTCTAAACCCCAGGAATCCCCATTAATTCAAAAGTTTTATTTTCCATAAAATGGAAGGTATTTGGCAATTTGTACTCAGGAGTAGCTCAGTTTTAGCCAGCTGACCGAGAACAGGTGCCAAATGTGAAGAAGGGGAATGAAAAGATTTGCTCAGAAGGCAGAACTAGCTCTGGTCTTTATCACAGAAGTCTGCAGTGCATTTCATAGAAGGTATTGGCAAGGCTGTCTATTGCTGCCTCCTTGCAGAGAAGCTGAAATCAAAGTCATCAATCTACAAGTGAGTGAAAGGAGGTGAGTGGGTTGGGATATTTTGGGGACATATCATTAGATATCTTTAGCTGTTTCCTAAATAAAGCCTGGAGAAATTTCTAGCAGTGTTAATCACATTTCATTTTCACAAAGTGCAAGTCTATGTTTGTTGTTTGGTCTAGGTTGACTGTGAAAAATGAATCTCAGCCTCAATTATGGCAATTATGAGTATAGTGAGCAAAGTAGAAAGAATAAAGCAGGTTGTTAAAATAAATATTTGTGGTACTGAAGGTGTAAGTGGGTGTTCTATTTAGAATGAATGGAATTTGCAGCTTATAATTACAAAGAATTAATGTATTATGGAAAAAGGACAAAGAAGTCATAGCTTGTATTATAACATTCATAGGCAACATAACTATTAAGCAGATAGTATATTGCAAAAGAAAGTACATTCTTTTCATGAAAGTTATATATTACATAAATAGCACAGCTTTAGGATCACTAGAAAAGTGATTTTGTGCATGAACTTTGGGGTCAAAAAGTCCTGGATTTAGATTATGTTTCAGGTTGTTACTGGCTGAGTGACCCTAGGCAGTCATTTAAAGTCTTTCTGAGACACTCTTATCTGCAAAAATAGGGGTAAAAATGATTATTATGAAGTATCGCTTAGACTCAGATTTTAATTATACCATTGATGGGGGAATCATGAAACATTCAGAAGAAAATCTTCCACTCTATTCTGTTTGCATTCAGATTAGAGGACTGGGTCCACACACACAGTCATGCGTACTTCATGGATTAAAGAAGTTAAAGAATTTCCAGAGAAGTAAATTCATAAATGAATAATATTGATAAGTGGTACAGAGGAAAATAGTGCAATAAAGAGGAATAGGAAGTATTGTAGAAAAAGAGAGGTTATCATTTTAAATAGCGGCATTTAAAAAGTTCCTGAAGAAGATAAAAGAGATAAGCTGTGTTAATCATTGGGGAAAAGAAATAGCAAGTACAAGGCTTCTGCCTGGCTTGTTTCAGCAACAATGAGGAGACCAGT
Source organism: Oryx dammah (assembly GCF_014754425.2). NCBI lineage: Eukaryota > Metazoa > Chordata > Mammalia > Artiodactyla > Bovidae > Oryx > Oryx dammah. Next base: position 897,520 of record NW_024070196.1, read on the forward strand.
ATGTTGGAATGAAGTGAACAATGTAGCTGAGGACATAGGAAGATATGAAATCAGAGTGGTATAAAGGGTCATGTCACTTAAATCCCTGTAGGCTATTCTAAGGATTGTGGTTTTTCCCTATACTGAAATGGGATGCTATTGGAGGGTATTGATGGGATCAGTTATGTTTTAACAGGGTCACTCTGGCTGTTGCATTGAGAAAAACCTGTAATGTGGCAAAGATAAGGGCAAGGAGACCTGTTATGTGGCTACTGCAGTAATCTACACAGGTAATTTATAGAGAAACAAGAAGCCTAGTAGTTTGTACTCAGGTGGTACCTGCATAGTGTGCTGACAGATTGGATGTGCAGTATGAGAGAAAGAAAGATTTCAGCCTATGGTCCTGGAAAAATGGAGTTAAAATGGGGAAGACTTTAGAGGTGAAAGCTTGAGAAGGAAGATCAAGAGCTCAAATTTGGACATTTTAAGTTTTAAATAGCTTTTTTGACATTTAGATGTTATTTAAGGTTATTGAGAAGGTGCTTGGGTTTGTGAATCTGGAGTTCAGGGTTATAAATTAAGGAATTATTAGTATATGCATGATATATGTGGTAAAGAAATTGCCTTAAATGCAGGAGACATGGGTTGAATCCCTGGGTTGGGAAGATCCCCTGAAGAAGGAAATGGAAGCCCACTCCAGTATTCTTGTCTGGAGAATTCCATGACAGAGGAGCCTGGCGGGATACAGTCTATAGGATGCTGGCAGGTTACAGTCTATAGGGTGATTTGGGCATGACTTAGTGACTAAACCACCACCACATTCTATATAAAGCCATGAATCAGGGTGAGATCATCAAAGGAAGAAGACTGGAAAGAGAGGAGAAATGGTCTGAGGACTCAACCTTAGAGTACATCAACAGTAATAGATTGGGGAAAAGACAAGGAGCCAGCAATGTAGACTGAGAAAGGACGGTCAGTGAGATAGAAGGTAAAGCAAGTGAGTATGGGATGCCAGACATTATTGAATGAAGTATTAACAAGGCAGGGGAGTAAAGTAAAGAACAGTAAAGAATTGTTTCAAATACTGTTGCAAGTCACATAAAAGATAGCTTGGAAACATAGCGCATTGGGTTTCAACAACTTTGAGGTGAACTAGGTAAAAGAAGTTTTGTGGGAGTGGTAGTTGTGAAATAACAGAAACTGTATCTATTGGTCTCTGCCTACAGTTCCTCAGAGAAGGCTATGGCAACCTACTCCAGTACTCTTGCCTGGAAAATACCATGGATGGAGGAGCCTGGTAGGCTGCAGTCCATGGGGTCGCGAAGAGCCAGAGGACTGAGGGACTTCACTTTCACTTTTCACTTTCATTCATTGGAGAAGGAAATGGCAACCCACTTCAGTGTTCTTGCTTGGAGAATCCCAGGGACGGGGGAGCCTGGTGGGCTGTGGTCTATGGGGTCGCACAGAGTTGGACACGACTGAAGTGACTTAGCAGCAGCAGCTACAGTTCCTGGTACAAGGATCCTGAAAGTTCTGTAATTTCATGAATGATAAGAGCACTAGGAGCATCCTTTGTTCTAATACTTGTTCTTTGGTCTGGTTCCTGACACAGAGCCGCCAAATCTCTTGGAATTTCCTAGGTGATAGGAGTGACTTTGTTCTAATGATGTGACTTTGGGTGAGCTCTTTGACAGTTTCTGGATGGGGCCTTGTTCTCTGAAAGACCAGGCTATGAGGTGAAGCTTGAAACTTTCAGTACTGCCACTGCTTACCTCCTCTAGAGAGGGGAGAGGAGCTAGAAGTGGAGTTAATAGTTTATCATGCCTATATGATGAAGTGCCCATATAAATCCCCCAAATACAGGGTTCAGAGAGCTTCTGAGTTGGTGAAAATATCTAAATGCTGGGAAGTGGTGCACTCCAATTACATGGGGACAGAGCTTCTGCATTTGAGGTCCTTCTAGACCTCCCCCCTCCGTATTGCTTTATCTGGCTGTTTGTTGTTGTTTAGTTGCTAAGTCTTGTCTGACTTTTTTGTGATCCCACAGATTCCTCTGTCCATGGGATTTCCCAGTCAAGAACACTGGGGTGGGTTGCCGTTTCCTTCTCCAAGGAATCTTCCTAATCCAGGGATCGAACTTGCATCTCTTTCATTGGCAGGTGTATTCTTTACCACAGAGCCACCAGGGAAGCCCTCTCTGACTGTTCATCTGTATTTTTTTATTATATCCTTTAATAAACTAGTAAACATAAATAGGTGTTTCTTTGAGTTCTGTGAGTCCTTCTACAAAATGGTCCAATCCAGAGAGAGGGCTATGGAAAAGTTGACTTATAGCTGGTTGGCAGAATTAGGGGTGAAGACTAATTGACCTCTATAATGAGGAGGGGGACTATTGTGGGACTGAGTCCTATAGGATCTGATGCCATCTCCAGATAGGTAGTGTCAGAAGTGAGTTAAATTTTGGGACACTCAGCTGGTATCAGAGTATTGCTTGATTGGGGAAAACCCCCACATATCTGGCATCAGAAGTGTTGTGAATGTGGTACAGTGTGAAAGCAAAGGAGACCCACAGGAGGAGTGTATGTTTTCAATTTAGTAGTTAAAAGGACAGTTAGAGTGGGCTCAAGGAAAGGGGAGAGGAATACTGATAACAGTGAACTCCTCTGAGGTGTTTTATTGTACAAAGAAAAAGTAGAAATAGAGCAGAAATAGAGGAGCATATGAAATAAAGTAAAACTTTTAACATGGGAGAAAGTATACTGTTCATGTGCTTTTGGAAAAGATTTAGTGTGGAAGGAAAATTTTAAGATATTGGAAAAAAAATGTGAAAGGTTTGAGGCAATGTGTTCAAGTGGATGAGAAGAAATAATATATTAAGCATAAATGGAGTGTTTGGGCTTTGCTAGGATAACAGAAGGTTATATGTAAAAAACTGGTTATAATTATTGATCAATTGTGCAATTTTTCAAAGATGTGGATGAGAAGATGATGGAGGTGAAGGACTGTGAAAAATGGTAGGATCTTTGGCTTTGTAGACTATGGTGGGTCAAAAAATTGCAGAGTTGGAAACTAGAAGGCATCAGCAAGAATTAGAGAGTAACAGTGACTTAAATACTTGATATGGATATCAGGTTAAGGATTCTGGACTTTGTTATTAATTAGAAAGAAGAGGAATGGCAAGATCTGATTCCATCTTCTCTTCCTTTCCTCTTTTTCCTAGCTATTCTGTGAAGAATGGCTGGGTTATAGTTGGGACTGGAGAATATGAGAAACAGTATTGAAAGCTGGAGACATTTGAATTGTATTTTTTTTTAATTTAAATTATGAAAGGATGATAAAAATTTATAGGAGACTTTAAAATATAGAACAAAGTTACATATAGTTCCACTATATATTATAGCTATATTCTTTAGATAAATTAAAATTTCTAGTTAGAATTTCAACATCAAATTCTCAAAAATTAATAGAATGGCTAGACAGAAAAATAGAAGGATATAGTAGACATGAAAATCACTATGAACCAATTCAATGTAATTAAGATTTATGCATTTTTCACACAGTAGCAGGGTACAAATTCTATTCAAGTTCCCATAGACTATAAACCAGGAGATACTGGAACACATCCATGGACATATACAAAGACATATAACTTTAGAGTCTAAAGGTATTGAAATCACACAAAATTTGTTCTCATTGCTGTGGAATTGTGTTAGAAATCATTATCAAAAGATATTTGAAAATAACCACATATTTTCAAATGTAATGCAATATTTACCAAAAGAGACAACTAACTTAGCAATTGAAAGTCTCAAGAAGGTTAATAGACTAAAAACAAAACAAAACAAAACACAAAGGGTGATTTCAGAGAAGAAAGTATTTAAATGAAAAAAATGTATTTATTTTAGTTGGATGCTAATTGTTTTATAATATTGTAGTGGTTTTTGCCATACATTGATATGAATCAGCCATGGGTGTACATGTGTCCCCCTCCTGAACCCCCCTCCCACACCCCTCCCCATCCCATCCCTTTGGGTCATCCCAGTGTACCAGCCCTGAGCACCCTGTCTCATGCATCAAACCTGGATTGGCTATCTGTTTTATATATGATAATATACATGTTTCAATGCTATTCTCTCTAAATTTAAATGAGAAATTAATATCAATGATACTTATAAAAGGCTCCCCAGGTGGCTCAGTGGGTAAAGAATTCACCTTCATTGCAGGAGTCTCAGGGATCACAGGTTCAATACCTAGGTTGGAAAGAGCTCCTGGTGGAGGGCAAGGCAACTCACTCTGGTATTCTTTCCTGGAGAATCCCAAGGACAGAGGATCCTGGTAGTTCATGGGATTGCAAAGAGTCAGGCCTGACTAAAGTAACTGAGCACACATGCATGCATGCATACTTAAAAAAAAATGTATTTGGAAATTAAATTTCCATTTTCAAATGATGTTTACATCTAAGAAGCCATAAACAAGAAAAATTAGAAATATTTGTAGCAGAATAAAAATATTTATAACAATTTATCAGAATTTGTTGTATGCAGCTGAAGCTGCTCAAAGCAACTAAATACAATGTGGAATTTTGAGAAAGGTATGAAAACAAAAAAACCTGTACTTTAGTTACTAATACTGTGTGGCTTAGTCATTCAGTTGTGTCTGACTCTTTGCACCCCATGGACTGTAGCCCCCCAGGCTCCTCTGTCCAAGAGATTTTCCAGGAAAGAATACTGGAGTGGGTTGCCATTTTCTTCTCTAGGAGATCTTCCTGACCCAGGGATCAAAACCTGGGTCTTCTGTATTGCAGGCAGATTCTTTATACTTATCATATGTTAATTTTCTGTTATTATTTTTTTGCAACAAGTATTTCTTTATATTTTCAGAATTGGGTTAGAAGCTTTAAGTCTCATTCAAAAAACTTTTTTTTTTTTTTTTTTACTTTAAAATACTGTATTTGTTTTGCCCTACTTCAACATGAATCTGCCAAGGGTGTACAAGTGTTCCCAATCCTGAACCCTCCTCCCACTTCCCTCCCCATTCCATCCCTCTGGGTCATCCCAGTGCACCAGCCCCAAGCATCTTGTACTTTGCATCAAACCTAGACTGGCGATTCGTTTCTTATATGATATTATAAATTTTTTTTAAGTCACTAAAATAAACTTTCTAGACTTTTAGCAGTAATACTAGATGCCAAAATAAATGAAACTATATCAGTTTTGAGTGGATATAAATTAGGAAACTAACATTCTGTTTATATTTAGTCAAGAAAGTAGAAACAAAAGCTAAGCAAATATTCACAAGTTTTAAAATATATATATAATATACTTATTATACATATGTATGCATGTATACAAAAACTTTTCTACTGCACTTGATAAAGGCTTGATAAAGAACAATAAAAAAGGAGATGGAGAAATTGGAAAACACAAATTAATGAAGTGGAAGCCCTGAATATGAAATAGAAAATGTGGAACAAACTAGATAAAGTCAAAGATCATCATATATTCAAGTTTTTTAAAAACATGGCTGCTCATTAGAATTACATCTGCAGCTTTGGAGGAAAAAAAAAATTGGGGCATCTGTATTTTTCAAAAAATTCAAAGATAATTCCAATGTGCATCTGGATTTTAAAAAGTGATTACAGGTTTTTCTATTAAGTGGTAGTTTTAGTGATATAGGATTCTAATTTTTCTGTTGACCAATCATGGTACAGCAGTATTAAAATGAATACTAGTTGCATAATCACAATAGTAAAATATGTTTACCTTTTTCACAATTAATAGCCAGAAAAAAGATTAAAGATAATTACAATTGTAAACCATAATGGAAACATGATTAACCTAACAGTATTAAATAATTACATACAATTTGGGGGTTTAAGTAGAGTGATGTGATAAGTGGAAATGTATACATGCACCTCTTCATCCACCCAGCCAGTCTATGTCTTTTTGTTGGTGCATTTAATCCATTTACATTTAAAGTAGTTATCCATAGGTATGATTGTATTACCTTTTTGTTAGTTGTTTAGGGTTTAATTTTTGTAGGTCTCTTCCTTCTCTTGTATTTTATGCATAGTGTGGACGTTCTGTGGTAGGCGTAATGCTGTCCTCCAAGAGGGCTCACTTGCCAAGGAGCACCTCCCAGGACTTCTGCTGCCAGTGCCCCTGTCCACACAGTGAGCCACTGCTGACCCATACCTCCACAGAAGGCCTTCCAAAACTAACAGTTCGGTTTGATTCAATCTTCTGTAGGGTCACTACTCCTTTCCCCTGAGTCCTGGTGCATATAATATTTTGTTTGTGCCCTCCAAGAATGGAAGCTCTGTTTCCCCCAGTCTAATGGAGGTCCTGTAATCAAATCTCACTGGCCTTCAAAATCAGATTCCTCAGGAATTCCTGGTCCCTTTGGTGGATCCCCAGGCTAGGGAGACTGAGATAGGGCTCAGAACCTTCAGAATAGTGGGAGAACTTCTTTGGTATAATTCTTCTCCAGTTTGTAGGTCACTCATCCAGTATGGGATTTCATTTTATAGTGATTATGCCTCTTCTACCATCTCATTGTGGCTTCTCCTTTGTCTTCATACTTGGGGTATCTTTTTAGCGTGTTCCAGAGTCTTCCAGCTGGTTGTTCAACAGCTAGTTGTGGTTCTGGTGCTCGCACTGGGAGAGATGAGGGTACATCCTTCTACTATGCCATGCTGATTTGATCTTCTCTGGAATGTATTTTAAAATGAAGTTGATAGAACTTGCTAATGAATTTGGTGTGGGTATAAGCAAAAGAGAGAATTAATTATTATTCCTAATTTTTAGATGAACTGACAACTGGTGCTGTAATGCTGAGGTTAAAAAGGAGCATATCCTATAGGAGGGAAGCAGGAGCACTCTTTTGAAGATATTCAGTTTGAGATAGTAGTACCCAAGAAGAAATATCAAAGAGCATGAATACAATTCTAAAGCAAGAGATAGAGGTCAGGATTGCAGTCTGAGGGTGAGCAAGAGGATGGCGTTAAAATTGGTGAGTCTGTGGGAGCTCATTCAGGGAGTGACACTAGGAAGAGAGTACACACTATGTATTTATCAGTGAGCACAGAGACAAACATAAAAAGAGTGAGTATGTTCAACCAAATAAAATTAAGGTTAATAAGAAATGAATTTGACTTTCAAGGAAGACATAAAATCTCTTCTTTAATTCCTCTAGGAAGAGAAAGCAAAATCACCTTCCAGGATGTTGGGCAGCTGTAAAAAAACTACCTTTGCTCCTCCACAGGTTCCTCTACATCTCTACACAACACTTGTTTTAACCAGGTCAGACCATCACCAGAATCACTAAGGAAACTATTTTCCTTCTATAGTTTTTGTAATAGAACAGTCATTGAATGCTCCCAACATATTCTAATATCTGATGAGTTAGCTGACACTTATTTTCATATTTATGTGTTTAGTGCCAGGCTGACCTTGTAGAACCATGAAGACAAATGCTAAAGTCTTAGATCTTTAAAATAATAATTTATAAGTAGTGATATTAGGATAGTAAAGCAATTTTAACTTTTTACTTATGATTGAAGAACACCTTCATTAATGAATACTATTTCACATGCAAACTGAGGAATCTTTAGCTTGTCTAGAATTGTTTACTGACTGAGAGGTTTTTCATATAAATGTATTGCTCCTTTCCACATGGAAAATTCACAGCTTCAAATTTTTGACTGTTCCTTTGGTAACAGCCCACAAGTACACCAATCAAATGTTCTTTCGTGGTTTGATAATAATTTTACCCCAAAGAGCTCTAATTATTTTAGGAATACAAATATCTGACCCCCATTTGGTGCAAAACAAGAATAGGGGTCTTGAGAGAGAGGATGAATTTTGTAATGTTCCAAAATGAATTAAAGGCTAAATCAAAAAAACATCTCCAAATCTAAGGAGCCATGGCTAAAAATGTGTATTCGTTTTGAGGGATCATTTTCCCTTCCTTTCCTATCTTCCTCTTATCCCTCTTGCCATACCTTCCTTTTATTTTTTTCCATCCTTTCCTTTCCTTTTATTTTTGCCTTAACTTTTCCTAATCAGAAGCATCTATGGGTGGAATCAGTAATGATCATTTCCTCTGTTCTTTGAAGAGAGACTTCCTTTTGTTTCACGGTTTTAGCTACACAGAGAATTCAATTCAATAAGTATCCACTGTGCACTTAGAATTAGGTACTGTGCATGTTCTACTATGGAGGAAAACATACGACTTGTATGGTAAGTTTTTTAACTGAAGAATAAAGGGTTTATATCACAAAGTTTAAGGGTGTGAACTTTGGAGCAAGACTGCATGGTCCTAATGTAGGATGTTGGGCAAGTTACTTAACCTCTGTGTGCCTTAGTTTCCTACTTAATAAAACAGGAATGTTAATAGTACTTATGTCATAGATATATACTTGGACTGTACCCAGCATGTACTAAGCATTTTATAAGTGCAACTTTTATTTATAATTAAATATATATGAAAATTTGCAAAATTATAATTATAGTGTTTCATAAGTTGCTTCCCGTTCCCCTTATATTACCAACATATTGGAAATAGTAAGTCATAAAAATTCCTCCTTCCCTAGTTTCTTAGCCTTTTTTCTTTCCTTTTGTCATCTACTTGACTATCCCTTTCCTTTGTTCTATGACTCTACATGTTCTCGGTGTCCAATTGTTGATGCATTCTTCTGTCCTCATTTTTTCTCATTCTAAATATTGTTTATGAGCAATCTTACCATTCTCAAGGCTTGTATAATAAGCCATATACAACTGATCCCAATTTGATTTCTAATGTCTAGGCTTATGTTCCTATCACTAACCTCCGTCTCTAACCATCTACTGAACTATGGAAAATATTGGGTAGACTATGGCACTCTCGGAGAAGGCAATGGCACCCCACTCCAGTGTTCTTGCCTGGAGAATTCCAGGGACGGGGGAGCCTGGTAGGCTGCCGTCTATGGGGTCGCACAGAGTCGGACATGACTGAAGCGACTTAGCAGCAGCAGCAGCAGCAGCAGCAGCAGCATGGCACTCTCACCTTACCACTTTTCACCTACCCTCCAAACCTGCTCCCTGCCTTGGATTTCCATTCTAATTAATGGTACAACCATTACCCAGTAAGCCAATTTGAAAGCCTGGAAGTCACCCATGACTACATTCAATCAGTTACTTCAGCTCTGCCAATTCTACCTTTCAAGGAAAGCCCAGCTTTATCTACTTTTCCTTCTGTTGTATAACTCACATTCTCTCCTCAGTTATTAGATCTACCATAATGTTCCCCTATCTGGTTCTTTTACCTCCAGAGTCACCCTGCCTCCCTTCAGATCGGCCTTCACATTGTCACTAGATACCTTCTACAATGAAAATCAACTCATACTTTCCTGAAGAGTTTCTGAAGGGAAGAATAGAGAAGTCCTCATCCCTTCATTAAAATCACCTAGGATATCTTTTAGAAGTGAAAATTGCTTGACCCTGATTAGAAAACTGGAGGCTGAGCACAAGTTTAGGAATTTATACTTTTAAAAGCTCTTCAGGGTTGATTTTACTCAAACTAAAGCTTGAAAATCATTGTCCTATAGTGTAAATTCTAGACACCAAAGCCATTCCTGATTCTGTTTCACCCTTACTATTCCTTCTTTGCACTTTTTTTTTAGATCTACAGAATTGTTAGATTTTCCAAGCACAAAACAAAATGTTCTACCTAGGTAGTATGTCTTACCTTCCAATTCTTTTCCTACATCCAATTTTTCATGAGTGCTCTTTTTCTCCTTTGTATAACTATTAATAATATAATTGATCACAAATGAATCCCCCCCCTTTTTTTATCACCTTCTTAAGATTTACCACACAAAATATCACTAAATCACTAAAGGAGTGTAGGTTTACCTTCTCCTTGATCCTTCATACTCCTTGCTTCACCATCATTCTTCAATCAAGTTAAAAATAAAGACCAGAGTCCCAAATACGGCCCAGGATTGCATGAGCTGCCTCCTGCTCCTGCTGTACCTCCTCCTATTTTATCTCCCCTCCCTGCAGTGTTTCATAATTGGCCTTTCTTCAGTTCTCACATGTGCCATTTTTCTTGCTAACTCAAAGCATTCATATCTGCTGTTATCTCTGCCTAGAATTCCATTTCTTCTCTGCTCTTTCAGTAAATTAGTATAAATTCTTCAGAGGTCAGTTTAAAGGACATTTCCATGATCCTGTAGATGGGGTCAGGGTTTCCTAACAGTGTCACTATGACATTGTGGAAAAGATAATTGTTGAGGGAGAACTGCTTTGTGCATTGTAGGGTGTTTAGCAGCATCTGCTGGTAGTTCTTCCAAGTTGCAACAATAAGACATGTCTTCAGACGTTGTCACATGTCCCCTGGGAGACAAAGTTACTTCCATTTGCACTAGATTTATTGTCCTAACTATGCTGTCATACTTTTTATTCTCCAAGTTGTGCCTGTAATTAAAGAATCATGTTTAATTGCTATTTTCCTTCTAAAATGAAAGTGCTATGAGAAAAGGGACCATTCTTATTAAATTTTAACCCCCAGAATTGAGCACAGTGCCAATTACTAAGTGTTATGGGCTCATTTGTGTCCTTTCAAGATGCATATGTTGAAATCCCAATCCCCAGTATCTCATAAAGTGACTCTACTTGGACACAGGGCCTTTAAAGAGGCAATGAAGGCAAATGGCAATCATATGGGTGGGCTCTAATCCAATATGACAGATGTCTTGGTAAGAAGAGGAAACTTGGGCACAGACACGTATGCACATAGAAGGAAGACCATGTGGACGGACACACTAGAAGGAGATGACATCTACAGGCCAAGGAGAGAGACCTTGAAAGAAAACATCTTACTCATAGATTTTTAGCCTCCAGAACTCTGAGAAAATAAATTTCTGTTTTAAATTGCCCAATATGTGGTATTTGTTATGGTAGCCTGTGGCAGGACTCCTTTTTCATGTCACACTTTAAACGCCATGCAGTTAATATCCTGAGTAAATCAATTTGGCTATATGTAGCTGCAAATCAACTCAATGACCAAATGTTGGGAGATAGGTATTTCTAGGTTTGGTTAATTCACTGGTCCAACATGTCATCAAGCATTCACTTTCATAAGTGGTGTCTACCTTTGATTTTCATAAGAAGTCTTCTTGATAGAGTCTTCTTCTGTCCCTAATTTCAATGTGTAATGAATCAGAAAGTGGAAGCAGCCATTTTCTTTGTTGCCTAGTGCTGTTTCTAAGACATTACACTTAACTCTTGTTCTAAATTACTCCTTTGTAGGATTTTAGTATTCCAAATAGATAAACTTCTATTTTTCCTTCCAATAAATGAGTCATTGAAATATTTATCAAGAACATTAAGCATCCATATCATGTTCTTCCTTTCCATTCCTTATTCTGAACATGTATGATTGTTCTGGCCTCATAGTTCCTTTATTCAATCCTCTCTGCCCCCCTCCCTGCATATCTATCTCTCTTCCTTTGCCTATCCCTCTCTATTATCCTCTCCCTCTCCCTCACTACTTTCCTCTCCCTCTCCCTCACTTTCCCCTTATTGCTCCCTTTTTCTTCCTCTTCCCTCCTTCCTTTATCTTTTTTCTTTCTTTTCAGCTTTATTGAGGTTTAACTGATAGGCAGTTTAATAACTGCACATATGTTTAAAAGGTACAATCTGATAAGTGTATGAGTTATCTATTACTTTATGATAAATTACCTTAAAACTTAGTGATTTAAAACAACAAAAATTCCTTATTTCCTCATTTTTGTGTACTGGGAATCTGGAGACTGCTGAGTTGAGTACTCTGGCTGAAATGAAAGTGTTGGCCAGAGTTAGTCATCTCAGTGTGGAACAAAGTGTGAATCTTCTTTGAAACTCACTCCCATGACTATTGGCAGGCCTCAGAGATCCATTTCCAAGTTCACTCATGTGGCTTGTTGGCTGGATATATCAACCCTTGCTATTGTGAACTTCTTCAGGGCAGCTTGTTTCCCTCAGAGCAAAGTATATATACGTCTTGAGAGAGAGAGAGAGAGAGAGAGAGAGAGAGAGAGAGAGAGAGAGAGAAATTGTCCCAGGCTGAAGCCATTGTTGTTTCTTTGTAATCTAATCTTGAAGTGACAATGCATCACTTCTATCACATTTTAGTCACTAAAAGTGAGTTGTGCATTTGTGCTAAGTCACTTCAGTCATGTCTGACTCTTTGAGACCCTATGGACTGTAGCCCACCAGGCTCCTCTGTCCATGGGGATTCTCTAGGCAAGAATACTGGAGTGGGTTGCCCTGCCCTCCGCCAGGGGCTCTTTCCGACCTAGGGATCAAACCTCATCTCTTACATCTCCTACATTGTCAGGCTGACTCTTTATCATTCAGTTCAGTCAGTTCAGTCTCTCAGTCGTGTCCGACTCTTTGCGACCCCATGAATTGCAGCACACCAGGCCTCCCTGTCCATCACCAACTCCCGGAGTTCACTCATATTCATGTCCATCAAGTCGGTGATACCATCCAGCCATCTCATCCTCGGTCGTCCCCTTCTCCTCCTGCCCCCAACCCCTCCCAGAATCAGAGTCTTTTCCAATGAGTCAACTCTTTGCATGAGGTGGCCAAAGTATTGGAGTTTCAGCTTTAGCGTCAGTCCTTCCAATGAACACCCAGGACTGATCTCCTTTAGAATGGACTTCTCCAACATCATAGTTCAAAAGCATTAATTCTTCCACACTCAGCTTTCTTCACAGGCACCACCTAAATAATGTTATGTGTTAACTATGCCTAGATTACAAAAAAGTGAGCTACTAAATGAAACTTACTCTTAATCAAAGGGGATTCCACAAGGGCATGACTCCCAGGAAGTGGGGATTGTTGGGGCCTTCTTAGGAATGTCTACCATATGAATGATGACATATGTACACAATGAAACTATTGCCACATCCAAAATAAAGCCATTTCCATCACTTCCACCCCTCAAACTTTTCTCACCTCTCTTTGTAATTTATTCCTCCTCCCATCTTCTTTTTCTGGCACATACACTTCTTTTTTTTTTCTTTCCTTGCTGTAACTATAGATTGAATTTTCTGGAATTTGATTAAATGGAATCATACAATGTGTATTCTGGTTTGGTTTTTCATTCAGCATAATGATTTTGAGAGTCATTCATGTTGCTTATATTTTATTAGGGAGTGATATTTCATTGAATGGACATATTATAATTTGTCTGTCTGTTAATCTGATGATGGACATTTTGAATTGTTTATAGGTTGAAATCCTTATGAGTAAAGCTGATATGAACATTTGTGTACAAATCTTTATGTAGAGGCAATGGTTAATTTTTTGTGTGCCCTTGGCTATGGTACCCAGTTATTTAGTCAAATACCAGTTTAGATGTAGCTGTGAAAATATTTTTTAGATGTAATTAACATTTAAATCAGTAGCTTTTAAGTAAACTGGATTACATTCCCCAATGTGGTGGGCCTCATCCATTCAGTTGAAGGCCTCAAGAGCAAAGACAGATTTCTAGAAGAAGGAATTCTCAAATTTGCAACATAGAAACCTTGCCTGATTTTCCAGGCCTTTGCTCCATGAAATTCATACCCTAGACTACAACATCAACTACTACATGAATTTCTAGCCTGATATCCTGCCATACAGATTTCAAACTTTCTGGCTCCTACAATTGTATAAAACAATTCCTTAAAATCTCTCCCTTTCTTGATACTGAAAGAGGTTATAGAGGTGTGGAATCTTAAGGATGAGTTTTCCAAATTGGTTCTCAGACTTCTGGAATTGATTCTCTAACCTTATTAGAGGTAAAGGCATTGATGACTGTATATCTAGTAGTAAAGGGAGCACTGCCAATATAGGTCATGATCTAGTAATGGAGATAGATGAAAATCACCATTAGATACTATTAACCAAATAATTACATAGACTACATAAGGTTCTGGGTGACCATGTATCTGATAGTTATCTTAATCAGCTAGGGCTGCCATAACAAAATACCATAAACTGGGTTGTTTAAAGAACAGGAATTTATTTCTCACAGTACTGAAGATTGGAGGTCAAAGTTCAAAGTGCCAGCAGGATTCGTGTCTGGTGAGAACTCTTTCCTTGAGTAGCTGTATCCTCACATAGCCTTTCCTCAGTGCATGTAAGTGAAGAGAAAAAGAGAAAGCACTCTGTCATGATCTCAGATCACCCTGATTATTTCCCAAAGACCCCATCTCCAAATACCATTCGTGGAGAGAGAGCAAATTAGCCAAGATGGCATGTTCAGGCTCTCTTGCCCCACATTTTCTAAATAATGAGTAGGTACCAGCTGAGATCAAATACAGTACTGCACATGCACATCATGAGATGTCCATTTGATCATGGGTTACTTTGTGTGGGCCTGTATGAGCTTCCCCTGGAAAAGTCCTGAAGGGTTGTGTGTGGTTATGTTGTGATGTTATGTTTGGTGCTATGGCTGCTGCACCAGCCAGGAGAGAATCAATGTGTCTACAGTTTCTATGGATCCTCACATCTTCTCCCAGCCTCTTAGCTCACACCTTGGCTATACTGGGTTCAATGGAGTGTGCACAGTGTGAACAGCAAGACAGTTGGCACTGTGAGCAGGATTAGCAATGTTATTACCTTACAGTTAAGATTTCAGAACAAATGTTGGGAAGGACACAGACTTTCAGTCCATAACAATATGTTAAAACACTTTTGTCAAACCAATGTGCAAAATGAGTTTGGATGGTTACTTCTAATTATGCTGGGCAAAATCTTAAAAAAAAATAATTATTTTATTTTAATTGGAGGTGACCATTTACACTATTGTGGTAGTTTTGCCACACATTGACATAAATAAACCATGGTGTACATGTTTCCCCCCATCCTGAACCCCCTTCTCACCTCCCTCCCCAACCTATCCTTCTGGGGTGTTCCAGAACACCAGCTTTGAGGGCCCTGCTTCATGCATCAACCTTGCACTGGTCATCTATTTTACATATGTTAATATACATGTTTCAATGCTGTTCTCTCATATCATCCCACCCTTGCCTTCTCCTACATAGTCCAAAAGTCTGTTCTTTACTTCTGTGTCTTTTTTGTTTTCTTGCATATAGGGTTATTGTTACCGCCTTTCTAAGTTCCATTTATATATGTTAACATACCGTATTGATGTTTCTTTTTCTGGTTTACTTCACTCTGTATAATAGGCTCTAGTTTCATCCACCTCATTAGAACTGACTTATACGCATTCTTTTTTTAATAGCTGAGTAATATTCCATTGTGTATATGTACCACAACTTTCTTATCCATTTGTCTGCTGTTGGACATCTAAGTTGCTTCCATGTCCTAGCTATTGCAAACAGTGCTGCAATGAACATTGGGATACATGTATCTCTTTCATTTTTGGTTTCCTTGGTGTGTTTGCCCAGCAGTGGAATTTCTGGGTAGTATGGCAGTTCTATTTTCAGTTTTTAAGGAATCTCCACACTCTTCTCCATAGTGGCTGTACTAGTTTGCATCCCACTAGCAGTGTAAGAGGGTTATCTTTTCTCCACACCCTCTCCAGCATTTATTGTTTGTAGGCTTTTTGATGACAGCCATTCTGGCCGGTGTGAGATGGTACTTCATTGTGGTTTTGATTTGCATTTCTTTGATAATGAGTGATATTGAACATCTCTTCATGTATTTATTAGCCATCTGTATGTCTTCTTTGGAGAAATGTCTGTTTAGCTCTTTGTCCCACTTTTAGATTGGGTCGTTTATATTTCTAGTACTGAACTGTATAAACTGCTTGTATATTTTGGACATTAATTCTTTTTTAGTAGCTTTCCCCATTCTAAAAGCTGCCTTTATACCTTGTTTATAGTTTCTTTTGTTGTGCAAAAGCTTTTAAGTTTAATTAGGTCCCATTTGTTTATTTTTATTTCCATTACTCTGGGAGGTGGGTCATAGAGGATCTTGCTGTGATTTAAGTCAGAGGGTGTTCTGCCTATGTTTTCCTCTAAGAGTTTTATAATTTCTGGTCTCACATTGCATCTTTAATCCATTTTGAGTTTATTTTTGTGTATGGTGTTAGAAAGTGTTCTAGTTTCATTATTTTATATGTTGTTGACCAGTTTTTCCAGCACCACTTGTAAAAGAGTTTGTCTATTCTCCATTGTATATTTTTGCCTCCCTTTGTCAAAGATAAGGAATCCATAGATTTATCTCTGGGCTTTCTATTTTGTTCCACTGATCTATATTTCATCTTTGTGCCAGTACCATACTGTCTTGATGACTTTAACTTTATAGTATGGTCAGGAAAATTGATTCCTCCAGGTCCATTCTTCTTTCTCAAGATTGGTTTGGCTATTTGAGTTTTTTTTGTGTTTCCATACAAATTGTGAAATTATTTGTTCTAGATCTGTGAAAAATACCATTGGTAGCTTGATAGGGGTTGTGTTGAATCCATAGATTTCTTTATGTAGAATACTCATTTTCACTATATTGATTCTTCCAATCCATGCACATAGTATATTTCTCAGGATTTATTTGTGTCACCTTTGATTTCTTTCATCAGTGTTTTATAGTTTTCTGTATAGGTCTTGTGTTTCTTTAGGTAAATTTATTCCTAAGTACTTTATTGTTTTCATTGAAATGCTGAATGGGATTTTTTCCTTAATTTCTCTTTCTGTTTTTCATTGTTAGTGTATAGGAATGCAAGGGATTTCTGTATTAATTTTTTAATATAAATTTATTTATTTTAACTGGAGGTTAATTATTTACAATATTGTATTGGTTTTGCCATACATCAACATGAATCCACCACAGGTATCCACGTGTTCCCCATCCTGAACTCCCCTTCCTCCTCCCTCCCTGTACCATCCCTCTGGGTCATCTCAGTGCACCAGCCCCAAGCATCCAGTATAATGCATCAGACCTGGACTGGTGATTCGTTTCATATATGATATTATACATGTTTCAGTGCCATTAATAATAGCAAATGAAGGCACTGACAAACAATTAATCATTGGGTTTTCCATGCAGAGGATCATGTCATCTGCAAACAATGAGTTTTACTTCTTCTTTTCCAATCTGGATTTCATTTATTTCTTTTTCTTCTTTGATTGTAGTGGCTCAGTTCAGTTCAGTTCAGTCACTCAGTCGTGTCTGACTCTTTGCAACCCCATGAATTGCAGCATGCCAGGCCACCCTGTCCATCACCAATACACAGAAGAACTGTACAAAAAAAGAAAAAAAGATTGTAGTGGCTAGGACTTCCATAACTATGTTAACAATAGTGGTGACAGTGGGCACCCTTGCCTTGTTCCTGACTTTAGAGGAAAGGCTTTCAATTTTTTTCCACTGGGGATAATGTTTGCTATGTGTTTGATGTATATGGCTTTTATTTAGTTAAGGTATGTTGCTTCTATGCTTGCTTTCTGGAGAGTTTTTTTTTTTTTTTATAATAAATGGGTGTTGAATTTTGCCTAAGGCTTTCTCTACATCTATTGAGATAATCATATGGTTTTTATCCTTCAATTTGTTAATATGGTGTATCACATTGACTGATTTGTGAATATTGAAAATTCCTTACATCCCTGGGATATCCCACTTGGTCATGATGTAAACTTTTTAATATGTTATTGGATTCTATTTGCTAGGATTTTGTTGAGGATTTTTGCATCCATGTTTATCAGTGATATCTGCTGGTAGCTTTCTTTTTTGTTGCATTTTTGTCTGGTTTTGGTTTTAGGGTGATGGTGGCCTCTTAGAGTGAATTTGGGAGTTGACCTTCCCCTGCAATTTTCTGGAAGAGTTGAGTAGGATAGCTGTTAGCTCTTCTCTAAGAGCTAATTCTTTTGGGTAGAATTCACCTGTGAAGCCATCTGGCCCTCAGCTTTTGTTTGTTGGAGTTTTTAATTACAGTTTCAATTTCTGTGCTTGTGATGGGCCTGATGGAACTTTCTATTTCTTCTTGGTTAACTTTTGAAAGGTTATACTTTCTAATAATTTTATACTTTTCTAAGAATTTTTCCATTTCTTCCAAGTTGTCCATTTTATTAGCCATGTGATTACTTTAGTAGTCTCTTATAATCTTTTGCATTTCTATGCTGTTTAATGTAATTTTTGCATTTTTGTTTGTAATTTTATTGATTTGCTTCTTCTCTCCTTTTTTTCTTGATGAGTCTGGCTAACTGTTTGCCTATTTTATCTGTTTTCTCAAAGAACTAATATGGATAAAGTCTTAAGGGTCTTAAAATATATTAGGAATTTTTTCTTTTTTATTATCTTTATTTTCCTCTTTGCTTGGTTTTTATTCCTCATGGTTGACTTCATTATCAGGCTGGCTTTTCTCTTCTGCAGAGAGAATCCTTATGCTCAAAGCTTGCTTGATTCTGTTATGTAGCATTTTAAAAAGAGAAAATGGCTCTGTCTTGATACTTCATAGTTAAATAACATTCTGTGAAGGATTTTGGCTTAGACTGGGTCACATGTCCATCCCCTAGTCACTGAAGGATAGGTTATTCTGATTGGCTGGCCCAGGGTTGTATACTTATCCTGCAGCTGGAAATCCTGGTCAGTCTTTTCAAACCATGTGGACTTTGTCGAGTGAGAAGATTCTGCAAAAGCATGAGAAGAGTTCATTTAATGAGAAGAGATAAAATGGATATACAGCATCTTCTATAACTCTCCCAGGAAACCTTTGCTTCCCCTCCTATTTTTATTATAATTGGTACATGCCTTAATTAAAGTCATTACTGCATAATAATTTTCTGTTAGTCCTAGATGATTCTCCTTGTGAATATAGATTCTGTGAGGACAGAAACAGTGTATTTTTATCTTCATATCTCCATCACTTAGCATAGTTTTCAGTTCATAATAGTGCTAAACAAATATTCATGACTGGATTTTATGTTTAATTTTAAATATAATTGATATGTTGCTGGAGGTCTCATGGTTCCTGAACACTAGGCTTTGTCCCATCAAGTATATTTTTCTCAGGTAGCTTTTAATTTATTATTCACCTTTTACCAAACAGTCTCTCTTTTAAAATTTCCCTTTCAATTTTCTTGAAATAGAAGTTAAGATTCTCTGCCTTCTGTTTTCTGCCACCCACTGATTAAGCCCTTATTTTCCTCTTCATTGTCACGTTGCCCTATGTAAAAGCTATCAGTCATTTAGTCCTTCTTAACCATGCCACAGCCTCTGGCATTGATTTTTCTTTGGTTTTCACTGTTCTGTGTATGTTTCTAACTTACTTCTAAATCTTTGCTTATTAGCAAACCATTTTCTTGTCTTTATACAGTATAAGGTGCTGGGTACCTTGAATATAAAGAGTAATGATGATGCCATCAGAGCTTTTAAACCAGTTGTTCACTTCCCATTTCAAACAAAACTTATACCTATATTGTTAGAATATTCTATTAACTGAATTTTGTATCTGCAGTTGTCTTCACTAGTCAATTCAAAACACTTGAAAATTTATCATACTAAATTTGCTTCTTTGCTTAGGAGCTTTCCCTTGCCTTTATTAATGATTCAACCTCCTTGGAGAGTTGACCTTCTTTGTTCAGTTCAGTTCAGTTGCTCAGTCATGTACGACTCTTTGTGATCCCAGGAATCACAGCACGCCAGGCTTCTCAGTCCATCACCATCTCCCGGAGTTCACTCAGACTCACGGCCATCGAGTCCATGATACCATCCAGCCATCTCATCCTTGGTCATCCCCTTCTCCTCCTGCCCCCAATCCCTCCAGCATCAGAGTCTTTTCCAGTGAGTCAACTCTTCACATGAGGTGGCCAAAGTACTGGAGTTTCAGCTTTAGCATCATTCCTTCCAAAGAAATCCCAGGGTTGATCACCTTCAGAATGGACTGGTTGGATCTCCTTGCAGTCCAAGGGACTCTCAAGAGTCTTCTTCAACACCACAGTTCAAAAGCATCAATTCTTTGATGCTCAGCCTTCTTCACAGTCCAACTGTCACATACATACATGACCACAGGAAAGACCATAACCTTGACTAGACGGACCTTAGTTGGCAAAGTAATGTCTCTGCTTTTGAATATACTATCTAGGTTGGTCATAACTTTTCTTCCAAGGAGTAAGCATCTTTTAATTCATGGCTGCAGTCACCATCTGCAGTGATTTTGGAGCCCCCCAAAATAAAGTCTGACGCTGTTTCCACTGTTTCCCCATCTATTTCCCATGAAGTGATAGGACCGGATGCCATGGTCTTCGTTTTCTGAATGTTGAGCTTTAAGCCAACTTTTTCACTCTCCTCTTTCGCTTTCATCAAGAGGCTTTTTAGCTCTTCTTCACTTTCTGCCATAAGGGTGGTGTCATCTGCATATCTGAAGTTATTGATATTTCTCCCAGCAATCTTGATTCCAGCTTGTGTTTCTTCTAGTCCAGAGTTTCTCATGGTGTACTCTGCATATAAGTTAAATAAGCAGGGTGACAATATACAGCCTAGGCCCTGCCTATTTTCACAGTGGAATCTCTTCTGCTTTCCTTGTAGTATACAGCTTTCTAGGCAACCTTGAATGGCTCCTACCTGCTCACTTACTTTCTGTAACATTACACTTAAGATTTTTGCCTTCATTCTGCCTGTAATATGCAGGAATTATTTTCCTTCACAACTTTGTCTTTTGAGGCATTTCCAACCAATTCCAACTTAGTTCTTCCATGATGCCTTCCTGGACTTCCCATTTAGAAGTGGTTACTCCTGCCTCTAAATGTCAGTAGGATTTAGGTTATGCTAATCTTTAGTTTTCAGACAAGTTAGATTTAGGATTTTTTTAAAATATAAATTTATTTATTTTAATTGGAGGTTAATTACTTTACAATATTGTATTGGTTTTGCCATACATCAACATGAATCCACCACAGGTATACACATGTTCCCCATCCTGAACCCCTCACCGTCCTCCCTCCCTGTACAATTCCTCTGGGTCATCTCAGGGCACCAACCCCAAGCATCCAGTATCATCCGGTATCAAACCTGGACTGGCTATTCATTTCATATATGATATTATACAGGTTTCCATGCCATTATCCCAAATCATCCCACCCTCCCCCTCTCCCACAGAGTCCAAAAGACTGTTCTATACATCTGTGTCTCTTTTGCTGTCTCACATACAGGATTATCATTACCATCTTTCTAAATTCCATATATATGCGAGATGGCTGGATGGCATCACTGACTCAACGGACGTGAGTTTGAGTGAACTCCGGGAGTTGGTGATGGACAGGGAGGCCGGGAGTGCTGCAATGCATGAGGTCGCACAGAGTCAGACACGACTGAGCTACTGAACTGAACTGAACTGAATTGATACTGTATTGGTGTTTTTCTTCCTGGCTTACTTCACCCTGTATAATAGGCTCCAGTTTCATCCACCTCATTAGAACTGATTCAAATGTATTCTTTTTAATGGCTGAGTAATACTCCATTGTGTTTATGTACCACAGCTTTCTTACCCATTCATCTGCTGATGGACATCTAGGTTGGTTCCATGTCCTGGCTGTTATAAACAGTGCTGCAATGAACATTGGGGGTACACGTGCCTCTTTCAATTCTGGTTTCCTCGCTGTGTATGCCCAGCAGTGGGGTTGCTGGGTCATAAGGCAGTTCTATTTCCAGTTTTTAAAGGAATCTCCACATTGTTCTCCATAGTGGCTGTACTAGTTTGCATTCCTTCCAACAGTGTAAGAGGGTTTCCTTTTCTCCACACCCTCTCCAGCATTTATTGCTTGTAGACTTTTGGATCACAGCCATTCTGACTGGTGTGAATGGTACCTCATTGTGGTTTTGATTTGCATTTCTCTGATAATGAATGATGTTGAGCGTCTTTTCATGTGTTTGTTAGCCATCTGTATGTCTTCTTTGGAGAAATGTCTACTTAGTTCTTTGGCTCATTTTTTGATTGGGTCTTTTATTTTTCTAGAATTGAGCTGCATAAGTTGCTTGTATATTTTTGAGATTAGCTGTTTGTCAGTTGCTTCATTTGCTATTATTTTCTCCCATTCTGAAAACTGTCTTTTCACCTTGCTTATAGTTTCCTTTGTTGTGCAGAGGCTTTTAAGTTTAATTAGGTCCCATTTGTTTATTTCTGCTTTTATTTCCAGTATTCTGGGGGGTGGGTCATAGAGGATCCTGCTGTGATGTATGTCAAAGAGTGTTTTGCTCCTGTTCTCCTCTAAGAGTTTAATAGTTTCTGGTCTTACATTTAGATCTTTAATCCATTTTGAGTATATTTTTGTGTATGGTGTTAGAAAATATTCTAGTTTCCTTCTTTTACAAATGGTTGACGAGTTTTCCCAGCACCACTTGTTAAAGAGATTGTCTTTAATCCATTGTATATTTTTGCCTCCTTTGTCAAAGATAAGGTGTCCATAGGTGTGTGGATTTATCTCTGGGCTTTCTATTTGGTTCCACTGATCTATATTTCTATCTTTGTGCCAGTACCATACTGTGTTGATGTCTGTGGCTTTGTAGTAGAGCCTGAAGTCAGGCAGGTTGATTCCTCCAGTTCCATTCTTCTTTCTCAAAATTGCTTTGGCTATTCGAGGCTTTTTGTATTTCCATACAGATTGTGAAATTATTTGTTCTAGCTCTCTGAAAAATACCGCTGGTAGCTTGATAGGGATTGCATTGAATCTGTAGATTGCTTTGTGGTAGTATACTCATTTTGACTCTATTGATTCTTCCGATCCATGAACATGGTATATTTCTCCATCTATTAGTGTCCTCTTTGATTTCTTTCACCAGTGTTTTATAGTTTTCTCTATATAGGTCTTTAGTTTCTTTAGGTAGATATATTCCTAAGTATTTTATTCTTTCCATTGCAATGGTGAATGGAATTGTTTACTTAATTTCTCTTTCTATTTTCTAATTATTAGTGTATAGGAATGCAAGGGATTTCTGTGTGTTGATTTTATATCCTGCAACTTTACTATATTCATTGATTAGGTCTAGTAATTTTCTGGTGGAGTCTTTAAGGTTTTCTAGGTAGAGGATCATGTCATCTGCAAACAGTGAGAGTTTTCTTCTTCTTTTCCAATTTGGATTCCTTTTGTTTCTTTTACTGCTCTGATTGCTGTGGCCAAAACTTCCAGAACTATATTGAATAGTAGTGGTGAAAGTGGGCACCCTTGTCTTGTTCCTGACTTTAGGGGAAATGCTTTCAATTTTTCACCATTGAGGATAATGTTTGCTGTGGGTTTGTCATATATAGCTTTTATTATGTTGAGGTATGTTCCTTCTATTCCTGATTTCTGGAGAGTTTTTTGATGTTGAATTTTGTCAAAGGCTTTCTCTGCATCTATTGAGATAATCATATGGTATTTATTTTCGATTTGTTAGTGTGGTGTATTACATTGATTGATTTGCGGATATTGAAGAATCTTTGCATCCCTGGGATAAAGCCCACTTGGTCATGGTGTATGATCTTTTTAATGTGTTGTTAGATTCTGATTGCTAGAATTTTGTTAAGGATTTTTGCATCTATGTTCATCAGTGATGTTGGCCTGTAGTTTTCTTTCTTTGTGGCATCTTTCTCAGTTTTTGGTGTTAGGGTGATGGTGGTCTCATAGAATGAGTTTGGAAGTTTATCTCCCTCTGCAATTTTCTGGAAGAGGTTGAGTAGGATAGGTGTTAGCTCTTCTCTAAATTTTTGGTAGAATTCAGCTGTGAAGCCATCTAGACCTGGGCTTTGGTTTGCTGGAAGATTTCTGATTACAGTTTCAATTTCCGTGCTTGTGATGGGTCTATTAAGATTTTCTATATCTTCCTGGTTCAGTTTTGGAAAGTTGTATTTTTCTAAGAATTTGTCCATTTTTTCCACGTTGTCCATTTTATTGGCATATAATTGCTGATAGTAGTCTTTTATGATCCTTTGAATTTCTGTTTTTTTTTTTTTCTTGTGATCTCTCCATTTTCATTTCTAATTTTATTGATTTGATTTTTCTCCCTTTGTTTCCTGATGAGTCTGGCTAATAGTTTGTCTATTTTCTTTATTCTTTCAAAGAACCAACTTTTGGCTTTGTTGATTTTTGCTATGGTCTCTTTGTTTCTTTTGCTTTTATTTCTGCCCTAATTTTTTGAGATTTCTTTCTTTCTACTAACTCTGGTGTTCTTCTTTTCTTCCTTTTCTAGTTGCTTTAGGTGTAGAGTTATTTACTTTACTTTTTTCTTGTTTCTTGAAGTATGGCTGTATTGCTATGAACTTTCCCCTTACGTTGCTTTTACACTGTCCCACACGTTTTGGGTTGTTGTGTTTTCATTTTCGTTCCTTTCTATGCATATTTTGATTTCTTCTGTGATTTGTTGGTTATTCACCAGTGTGTTGTTCAGCCTCCATATGTTGGAATTTTTAATAGTTTTTCTCCTGTAATTGAGATCTAATCTTACTGAATTGTGGTCAAAAAAGATGCTTGGAATGATTTCATTTTTTTTTTTTTTTTGAATTTACCAAGGCTAGATTGATGGCCCAGGATTTGACCTATCCTGCAGAAGTTTCCGTGTGCACTTGAGAAAAAGGTGAAATTCGTTGTTTTGGGGTGAAATGTTTTATAGATATCAATTAGGTCTAACTGGTCTATTGTATCATTTAAAGTTTGTGTTTCCTTGTTAATTTTCTGTTTAGTTGATCTATCCATAGGTGTGAGTGGGGTATTAAAGTCTCCCACTATTATTGTGTTATTATTAATTTCCCCTTTCATACTCGTTAGCATTTGTCTTACATATTGCCATGCTCCAATGTTGGGTGTATTTCTATTTATAATTGTTATAGCTTCTTCTTGGATTGATCCTTTGATCATTATATAGTGTCCTTTCAGCCTTTGTTTTAAAGTCTATTTTATCTGATATGAGTATTGCTACTGCTGCTTTCCTTTGGTCTCTATTTGCATGGAAAATCTTTTTCCAGCCCTTCACTTTCAGTCTGTATGTGTCCCTTGTTTTGAGGTGGGTCTCTTGTAGACAACATATATAGAGATCTTGGTTTTGTATCCATTCAGCCAGATTTTGTCTTTTGGTTGGGGCATTCAACCCATTTATATTTAAGGTAATTATTGATAAGGATGATCCCATTGCCATTTACTTTATTTTTTGGGTTCGAGTTTATACACCCTTTTTGTGTTTCCTGTCTAGAGAAGATCCTTTAGCATTTGTTGGAGAACTGGTTTGGTGGTGCCGAATTCTCTCAGCTTTTGCTTGTGTGTAAAGCTTTTGAATACTCCTTCATATTTGAATGAGATCCTTGCTGGGTACAGTAATCTCGGCTGTAGGTTATTTTCTTTCATCACTTTAAGTATGTCTTGCCATTCCCTCCTGCCTTAAAGAGTTTCTATAGAAAGATCCACTATTATCCTAATGGGAATCCCCTTGTGTGTTATTTGTTGTTTTTCCTTTGCTGCTTTTAATATTTGTTCTTTGTGTTTAATCTTTGTTAATTTGATTAATACGTGTCTTGGAGTGTTTCGCCTTGGGTTTATCTTGTTTGGGACTCTCTGGGTTTCTTGGACTTGGGTGATTATTTCCTTCCCTATTTTAAGGAAGTTTTCAACTATTATCTCCTCAAGTATTTTCTCATGGTCTTTCTTTTTGTCTTCTTCTTCTGGGACTATGATTCAAATGTTGGGGCATTTAACACTGTCCTGAAGGTCTCTGAGATTGTCATCATTTCTTTTAATTCGTTTTTCTTTTTTCCTCTCTGATTCATGTATTTCTACCATTCTATCTTCTACTCCACTAATCCTATCTTCTGCCTCCATTATTCTACTATTTGTTGCCTCCAGAGTGTTTTTGATCTCATTTATTGCATTATTCATTATATATTGACTCTTTTTTATTTCTTCTAAGTTCTTGTTAAACCTTTCTTGCATCTTCTTAATCCTTGTCTCTGGGCTATTTATCTGTGATTCCATTTTTATTTCAAGATTTTGGATCATTTTCACTATCATTATTCAGAATTCTTTCTCAGGTAGATTCCCTATCTCTTCCTCTTTTGTTTGGTTTGGTGGGCATTTCTCCTCTTCCTTTACCTGCTGGGTATTCCTCTGTCTCTTCATCTTGTTTATATTGCTGCATTTGGGGTGGCTTTTCTGTATTCTGGCAGTTTGTGGAGTTCTCTTTATTGTGGAGTTTCCTTGCTGTGGGTGGGGTTCTACAGGTAGCTTGTCAATGTTTCTTGGTCAGGGAAGCTTGTGTCGGTGTTCTGGTGGGTGGAGCTGGATTTCTTCTCTCTGGAGGGCAATGAAGTGTCCAGTAATGAGTTATGAGATGTCAATAGTTTTGGAGTAACTTTGTGCAGCCTGTATATTGGAGCTCAGGGCTGTGTTCCTGTGTTGTTGGAGAATTTGAGTGGTATGTCTTGCTCTGGAACTTGTTGGCCCTTGGGTGGTGCTTGGTTTCAGTGTAGTTATGGAGACGTTGGATGAGCTCCTGTCAATTTATGTTCCCTGGAGTCAGGAGTTCTCTGGTGTTCTCAGGGTTTGGACTTAAGCTTCCTGATTCTTGTTTTCAGTCTTATTTTTACAGTAGTCTCAAGACTTCTCCTTGTGCACAGCACCATTGATAAAACATCACTTAGGCTGCTGCTGGACCTCAGGCTCCTTCCACAGAGACGCTGCAGCATATCCACTCCTTTCTTCAAAGAAAGCTCCAGAATCTTCTGCATTTAGAATTTAACCCAGATCCCAGATGGGCAGGGAAAACTGCTTAGTATCTGCCAGATTACAGGTTTTAACTAGCAAATTGAGATGATAGAATGAATAAATAGCTGCTGTGAAACAAGCCCTGCAGGAGTATAAAATATTAGCCCAAGAATGCTTCCATTGTCTGTGTACAACCCAGTATGGAATTTACCGATTGGGTTCTGAGCATTATGCCAGAAATAATAAATAATTCGTCAGCTACTGCTGAATAATTCCTGACCATCTAAGACAGAGTAGTTGAGGGAGATCTGGTGCAGAGTGAACTAGGAATAACCAAATGAGTTCCACCTCTCTGAGTGCTTGAGAATTCATTACCTTCCAGAGAAGGGAGGTTATCAAATGAAAAAAAAAAATACTGTCAGGAAACCATCCATTCTGGGTTACTGGTTATATCGTATCTGTTCTTTTATCTCTAATTATTAGGAAAGGAAATAATTGAATTAACTGAAGTGGTGTTGTTACTTGCTGGCATCATTTTTATCAACAATCTACTTAAGGACTTTTATTTCAGATGCTAGATTGATTAGAGATATTTTGTGATACTTTGATTAAAAGTGATTATTTGACAATCAAACTGACAATAAATTTTATAAAGTATAAGAATAAATTAGAAGCAAATATAGAAGTGCCAGTTTAGTTTTAATTCACAAATCCCTTCTCATAAGGGTATTTATCATAGTTCTCTACCTCCTATTATTAGAATAATAAACCCCAACGGCTATATCAGTATTCAAAGTTGCCTTTGTGATCTGTGCAACTTTATTTATTGTTACTTCCATGTCAGAGAGTGTTTTCAGGCTCTTTTGGAGGTTTATTCAATTTCTATTCAACATCAGTTCCTTTAATAAGTCTTCATTGTCTTTACTAACTCCTCATACATTCATGACCCCTTTGTCTTGTATTCTTTATTTGTGGTTGACTTTTTTTTTTCTTCTTTAGAATTCACTCTTTTTTACAGTCATGCTCTGTTTCCTGCATTACAATAAAATCTCTGCACGTTTCCTTCCCTAGAGACTCCCCTTCCTAAGCTTTGCACTACACACTGTTGTCTTTTTATTTTCTCAAAACTCTGTTTTTCTGATATTGTTATTATTATTATTATTATTATGGTGTTACTAACGACACAATTTATGCTGACAGCATTCACATGGAAGCTTATACTCCACACAGCTCTATTATCCTTCAGTTTATTCCTGACTCTCTGTTGTTGAAAAGATTTGCATCTTTTCCCCAAGGAAACCCTGTTTTTTTGGGAAGCAAGAGTGGTATTTGACAGAAGCCTCAAGGATTTAATGCTCCCAGGAGACAAATGAATAAATAAACAACAAGCACATACAAACATTTAAAGTTTCTTCTTTTCCTTTAATTGCAGCACTCCAGGCTTTCAGTGAAAGCTTTATCAGCATATACAACAAAAAGCTGTGGAGCTCCTGCCTCTGGAGGTTGCAAGCTTCCTTTAAAGCGCTTCTCTTTAAGTTCCCTTTAAGACTTATAATATTCTCCCAATAGCATAATACTCAAGTAAAAATGTGACATAAGGTTGTAAGATCATTTACACTCAATTTTGTTGTGTACAATATAGGTAATACTTATTCCTTGATAATGTTTTAAAATGCACACAACTTTTGTTTTCAGCAAACCATTCCCCTGTTCAGTTTTATAGTTGCTGCTGCTAAGTCACTTCAGTTGTGTCCACCTCTCTGGGACCCCATAGACAGCAGCCCATCAGGCTCCACTGTCCCTGGGATTTTCCAGGCAAGAACACTGGAGTGTGTTGCCATTTCCTTCTCCAATGCATGAAAGTGAAAAGTGAGAGTGAAGTCACTCAGCCGAGTGCGACTCTTAGTGACCCCATGGACTGCAGACTACCAGGTTCCTCCATCCATGGGATTTTCCAGGCAAGAGTACTGGAGTGGGCCATCATTGCCTTCTCCGTTTTGTATTTAGACCTATCAATTTAGAGTAATTGTGAATCAAGTAATGGCTTTAAACATTTATGTAGGAAAAAAATGGTACCTTTTTATCAGGAACATGAAATACTCAGATTCTTCCTGGTCAAAGGCCATTTGAAACTCTTCTCTGATATGGTGAATAAATGAATAAATGCTAATACACACGGAATAAAGCTGTCAGTCTGTTTCATTCTGATCTTTGGAGTAATTTAGAATCTATTTTTTTCTTTTAATAAAAAAATGTACCTCAAATTAAAACAGTTCAGTTCAGTTCAGTTCAGTCACTCAGTCGTGTCTGACTCTTTGCGACCCCATGAATCGCAGCACGCCAGGCTTCCCTGTTCATCACCATCTCCCGGAGTTCATTCAGACTCACATCCATCGAGTCCGTGATGCCATCCAGCCATCTCATCTTTGGTCTTCCTCTTCTACTTCTGCCCCCAATTCCTCCCAGCATCAGAGTCTTTTGATGAGTCAACTCTTCTCATGAGGTGGCCAAAGTACTGGAGTTTCAGCTTTAGCATCATTCCTTCCAAAGAAATCCCAGGGTTGATCACCTTCAGAATGGACTGGTTGGATCTCCTTGCAGTCCAAGGAACTCTCAAGAGTCTTCTCCAACACCACAGTTCAAAAGCATCAATTCTTTGGTGCTCAGCCTTCTTCACAGTTCAATTTTCACATCCATACATGACCACAGGAAAAACCATAGCCTTGACTAGACGGACCTTAGTTGGCAAAGTAATGTCTCTGCTTTTGAATATGCTATCTAGGTTGGTCATAACTTTTCCTCCAAGGAGTAAGCGTCTTTTAATTTCATGGCTGCAATCACCATCTGCAGTGATTTTGGAGCCCCCCAAAATAAAGTCTGACGCTGTTTCCACTGTTTCCCCATCTATTTCCCATGAAGTGTCATTAGGTGCCCAATATGCTACTTGAGATCAGTGGAGAAATAACTCCAGTAAGAAAGAAGGAATAGAGCCAAAGCAAAAACAATACCCAGTTGTGGATGTGACTGGTGATAGAAGCAAGATCCGATGCTGTAAACAGCAATATTGCATAGGAACCTGGAATGTCAGGTCCATGAATCAAGGTAAATTGGAAGTGGTCAAACAAGTGATGGCAAGGGTGAACGTCAACATTCCAGGAATCAGTGAACTAAAATGGACTGGAATGGGTGAATTTAACTCAGATGACCATTATATCTACTATTGTGGGCAGGAATCTCTCAGAAGAAATGGAGTAGCCATCATGGTCAACAAAAGAGTCTGAAATGCAGCACTTGGATGCAATCTCAAAAACGACAGAATGATCTCTCTTCATCTCCAAGGCAAACCATTCAATATCACAGTTATCCAAGTCTATGCCCCAACCAGTAATGCTGAAGAAGCTGAAGTTGAACGGTTTTATGAAGACCTCCAAGATCTTTTACAACTAACACCCAAAAAAGATGTCCTTTTCATTATAGGGGACAGGAATGCAAAAGTAGGAAGTTAAGAAGCACCTGGAGTAACAGGCAAATTTGGCGTTGGAATGTGGAATGAAGCAGGGCAAAGACTAATAGAGTTTTGCCAAGAAAATGCACTGGTCAGAGCAAATACCCTGTTCCAACAACACAAGAGAAGACTCTACACATGGACATCACCAGCTGGTCAACACCAAAATCAGATTGATTATATTCTATGCAGCCAAAGATGGAGAAGCTCTATACAGTCAACAAAAACAAGACCAGGAGCTGACTGTGGCTCAGATCATGAACTCCTTACTACAAATTCAAACTTAAATTGAAGAAAGTAGGGAAAATTGCTAGACTATTCAGGTATGACCTAAATCAAATCCCTTATGATTATACAGTGGAAGTGAGAAGTAGATTTAAGGGCCTAGATCTGATAGATAGAGTGCCTGATGAACTATGGAATAAGGTTCATGACATTGTACAGGAGACAGGGATCAAGACCATCCCCATGGAAAAGAAATGCAAAAAAGCAAAATGGCTGTCTGGGAGGCCTTACAAATAGCTGTGAAAAGAAGAGAGGCAAAAAGCAAAGGAGAAAAGGAAAGATATAAGCATCTGAATGCAGAGTTCCAAAGAATAGAAAGAAGAGATAAGAAAGCCTTCTTCAGAAATCAATGCAAAGAAATAGAGGAAAATAACAGAATGGGAAAGACTAGAGATCTCTTCAAGAAAATTAGAGATACCAAGGGAACATTTCATGGAAATATGGGCTCGATAAAGGACAGAAATGGTATGGACCTAACAGAAGCAGAAGATATTAAGAAGAGGTGGCAAGAATACACGGAAGAACTGTACAAAAAAGATCTTCACGACCCAGATAATCATGATGATGTGAGCACTAATCTAGAGCCAGACATCTTGGAAAGTGAAGTTAAGTGGGCCTTAGAAAGCATCACTATGAACAAAGCTAGTGGAAGTGATGGTATTCCAGTTGAGCTGAAAGATGATGCTGTGAAAGTGCTGCACTCAATATGCCAGCAAATTTGGAAAACTCAACAGTGGCCACAGGACTGGAAAAGGTCAGTTTTCATTCCAATCCCAAAGAAAGGCAATGCCAAAGAATGCTCAAACTACAGCACAATTGCACTCATCTCACATGCTAGTAAAGTAATGCTCAAAATTCTCCAAGCCAGGCTTCAGCAATACGTGAACCGTGAACTTCCTGATGTTCAAGCTGGTTTTAGAAAAGACAGAGGAAACAGAGATCAAATTGCCAAACAACATCAGCTGGATCATGGAAAAAGCAAGAGAGTTCCAGAAAAACATCTATTTCTGCTTTCTTGACTATGCCAAAGCCTTCGACTCTGTAGGTCACAATAAACTGTGAAAATTCTGAGAGAGATGGGAATACCAGACCATCTGATCTGCCTCTTGAGAAATCTGTATGCAGGTCAGGAAGCAATGGTTAGAACTTTAAATGGAATAACAGACTGGTTCCAAATAGGAAAAGGGGTACGTCAAGGCTGTATATTGTCACCCTGCTTATTTAACTTCTGTGCAGAGAACTTCATGAGAAACACTGGGCTGGAAGAAGCACAAACTGGAATCAAGATTGCCGGGAGAAATATCAATAACCTCAGATATGCAGATGACACCACCCTTATGGCAGAAAGTGAAGAGAAATTAAAAAGCCTCTTGATGAAAGTGAAAGTGGAGAGTGAAAAAGTTGGCTTAAAGCTCAACATTCAAAAACGAAGATCATGGCTTCCGGTCCCATCACTTCATGGGAAATAGATGGGGAAACGTGGAAGCAGTGTCAGACTGTATTTTTGGGGGCTCCAAAATCACTGGAGATGGTGACTGCAGCCATGAAATTAAAAGACGCTTACCCCTTGGAAGAAAAGTTATGACCAACCTAGACAGCATAATCAAAAGCAGAGACATTACTTTGCCGACTTATGTACGACTAGTCAAGGCTATGGTTTTTCCTGTGGTCATGAATGTATGTGAGAGTTGGACTGTGAAGAAGGCTGAGCACCAAAGAATTGATGCTTTTGAGAGTCCCTTGGACTGCAGGGAGATCCAACCACTCCATTCTGAAGGAGATCAGCCCTGGGATTTCTTTGGAAGAAATGAGACTAAAGCTGAAACTCCAGTATTTTGGCCACCTCATGTGAAAAGTTGACTCATTGGAAAAGACTCTGATGCTTGGAGGGATTGGGTTCAGGAGGAGAAGGTGACGACAGAGGATGAGGTGGCTGGATGGAATCACCGACTGGATGGCCGTGAGTCTGAGTTAACTCCGGGAGTTGGTGATGGACAGGGAGGCCTGGCGTGCTGGGATTCATGGGGTCGCAAAGAGTCAGACATGACTGAGCAACTGAACTCAACTGAACTGAACTGAATAGCAATCTCCAAGAGGGCTTACACCAATGTGCCCCTCTAGGGATTGCTGCCTCCATTGCCTCTATTCCATGATGAGCCATCCCTCCAGAGGAGACCCCCCCACACCCACAACACTTGCACGTAAGTCTGGCTCAGTCACCTGTGAGGTTACTGCTCCTTTTCTGTATATCCTGGTGCACACAAGATTTTTTTTGTTATTTTGTTCCAATAGTCGAGTATTTGTGTCCGCCAGTCCTGTGGAAGTCCTGTGATCCAGTCCCACTAGTCTTAAAAGTCAGATTCCCTGGGATTCCTAATCACTTTGCTGGACCTTCAGAGTGGGAAGCTTGATGTGGGGCTCAAACGTTTCCAACAGTGTGAGGATTTCTGTTATTTATTGTTCTCCAGTTTGTGGCTTGCCCACCTAGTAGATATGTGATTTGATTTTATCATGATTATTGCTCTTCCTTGGTAGCTCAGATGGTTAATCATCTGCCTGCAATGTGGAAGACCTGGGTTTGATCCCCGGGTCAGGAAAATCCCTGAGTTGGGACAATCCTCTGAAGAAAGAACTGGCAACCCATTCCAATATTTTTGCCTGGAAAATCCCATGGATGGTGGAGGCTGGTGGGCTAAATTTAATGGAGTTGCAAAGAGATTGACACAACTGAGCGACTAACACTTTATGCCCTATCATTTCTTTGTAGCTTTTCCTTTGTTGTTGGATGTGGGTATCATTTTTGGGGGGGTTCCAGCATTCTACTGTCAATGGTTGTTCAAGAGCTAGTTGCAATTTAGATGCTTTCACAGGAGAAGATGACTACACAACCTTCTACTCTGCCATCTCGAAACAATCTTCTGCAATATATATTTTTTTGACAAGGGAAATTCTAAGACACCTCTTCTTCTCCTTAAAATGTGTAAAATATTTATTTTTTATTTTAAATTAATTTATCTGAATTGGAGGATAATAGTTTTACAATATTTTGGTGGATGTTGCCATACATCAACATGAATCAGCCAGGTGCACATGTGTCCCCCTATCCTGAACCCCTCTCCCACCACCCTACCCTATCCCTCTGGGTTGTCCCAGAGCACCAGTTTTGAGTTCCCTGCTTCATGCATTGAACTTGCACTGGTCATCTATTTTAATATGGCAATATACATGGTTCAATGTTATTCTCTCATATCATCTCACCCTCGCCTTCTCCCTGGTAGCCCAAACGTCTGTTCTTTACCTCTGTGTCTCTTTTGCTGCCTTGCATATACGATCATCATTACCATCTTTCTAAATTCCTTATACATACATTAATATACTGTATTGGGGTTTCTCTTTGAAGCTTACTTCACTCTATAATAAGCTCCAGTTTCATCCACCTCATTAGAACTGACTCAAATGCTATACTTTTTATAGCTGAGTAATATTCTATTCCTTATTCATTGTCTGCCAATGGACATCTGGGTTGTTTCCATGTTCTAGCTATTGTAAACATTGCTGCAATGAACATTGGGGTACGTGTTTCTCTTTCAGTTCTGGTGTCCTTGGTGTGTATGCCCTACAGTGGGATTGCTGGGTCATATGGCAGTTCTATTTCCAGTTTTTTAAGGTATCTCCATATTGTTCTCCATAGTGGCTGTACTAGTTTGCATTCCCACCAGAAGTGTAAGAGGGTTCTCTTTTCTCCACGCCCTCTCCAGCATTTATTGTTTGTACACATTTTGATGGCAGCCATTCTGACTGGTGTGAGATGATATCACATTGTGGTTTTGATTTGCATTTCTTTGATAATGAGTGATGTTGAGCATTTTTTTCATGTGTTTATTAGCCACCTGTATGTCTTCTTTGGAGAAATGTCTGTTTAGTTCTTTGGCCCACTTTTTGATTGTGTTGCTTGTTTTCCTGGTATTGAGCTCCTTGAGCCACTGTATATTTTGGAAATTAATTCTTTGACAGTTATTTTGTTTGCTAATGTTTTCTCCCTTCTGAAGGCTGCCTTTTCATCTTGCTTATAGTTTCCTTCATTGTGCAAAAGCTTTTAATTTAATTAGGTCCCATTTGCTCCCCCCCCCCTTACTCTTGGAGATGGATCATAGAGGATCTTGCTGTGATTTATATCATAGAGTGCTCTGCTCATGTTTTTCTCTAAGCCTTTTATAGTTTCTGGCCTTACATTTAGATCTTTAATCCATTTTGAGTTTATTTCTGCGTATGGTGTTAGAAAGTGTTCCAGTTTCACTCTTTTACATGTGTTGGCCAGTTTCTCCAGCACCGTTAGTAAAAAAGATTGTTTTTTCTCCATTTTATATTTTGTCCCCTTTGTCAAAGATAAGGTGTCCACAGGTGCATGGATCTACCTCTGAGCTTTCTATTTTGTTTCATTGATCTATATTTCTGTCTTTGTACCAGTACCATATTGTCTTGATTACTGTAGTTTTGTAGTGTAGTCTGAAGTCAAGAAGGTTGATTTCTCAGTTCCATTCTTCTTTCTCAAGACTGCTTTGGCTATTTGAGGTTTTTTGTGTTTCCATACAAATTGTGAAATATTTTGTTCTAGTTCTGTGAAAAATACCACTGGTAGTTTGACAGAAATTGCACTGAATCTATTGATTGATTTGTGTAGTATACTCATTTTCACTGTATTGATTCTTCCAATCCATGGGCATGGTATATTTCTCCATTTATTTGTGTCATCTTTGATTTCTTTAATCAGTCTCTTATAGTTTTCTATCTTAGGTTTTGTTTCTTTAGGTAGATTTATTCCTATGTAATTTATTCTTTTCATTACAATGGTGAATGACATTGTTTTCTTAATTAATTTTTCTGTTTTTCATTGTTCTTGCATAGGAATGCAAGGGATATCTGTGTATTAATTTTACATGCTGCAAATTTACTATATTCATTGGTTAGTTCTAGTAATTTTCTGGCATCTTTAGGATTTTCTATATAAAGGATCATGTCATCTGAAAACAGTCATGTTTATTTCTTCTTTTCCAATTTGGATTCCTTTTATTCGTTTTCATTTTCTGATTGCTGTGGATAGGACTTTCAAAACTATGTTGAATAGTAGCAGTGAGAAAGGGCACCTTTGTCTTGCTCCTGATTTTAGAGGAAAGGCTTTCAATTTTTCAACATTGAAGATAATGTTTGATGTGATTTGTCATATATGACTCTTATTAAGTTGAGGTATGTTGCTTCTATGCTTGCTTTCTCAAGAGTTTATATCATCAATGGGTATTGAATTTTGTCAAAGGCTTTCTCTGCATCTATTGAGATAATCATATGGTTTATCTTTCAATTTGTTAATATGGTATATCACACTGATTGGTTTGTGGATACTGAGGAATCCTTGCACCTCTGAAGTAAAGCCCACTTGGTCATGATATGTAATCTATTTAATACGTTGTTGGATTCTCTCTGGTAAGATTTTGTTGAGTATTTTTGCATTTATGTTCATCAGTGATATTGGCCTGTAGTTTTCTTTTTTGTGTGGCATCTTTGTCTGGTTTTGGTATCAGGGTGATGGTGGCCTTATAGAATGAGTTTGGGAGTTGACCTTTATCTGCAATTTTCTGGAAGAGTTTGAGTAGTATAGGTGCTAGCTCTTCTCTAAAGTTTTGGTAGAATTCCCCTGTGATCCCATCTGCTGCTGCTACTGCTGCTAAGTCACTTCAGTCGTGTCTGACTCTGTGACACCCCATAGAAGGCAGCCCACCAGGCTCCCCCGTCCCTGTGATTCTCCAGGCAAGAACACTGGAGTAGGTTGCCATTTCCTTCTCCAATGCATAACAGTGAAAAGTGAAAGTAAAGTTGCTCAGTCGTGTCCAGCTCTTAGTGACCCCATAGACTGCAGCCTACCAGGCTCCTCCGGCCATGAGATTTTCCAGGCAAGAGTACTGGAGTGGGTTACCATTGCCTTCTCTGTGATGCCATCTAGTCCTGGGCTTTTGTTGGAAGATTTTTTATTACAGTTTACATTTCTATACTTGTGATGGATCTGTTCAGATTTTCTATTTCTTCCTGGTTCAGCTTTGGAAGCTTATACTTTTCTAATCGTTTGTCCATTTCTTCCAAGTTGTCCATTTTATTGGCATAGAGTTGCTCTCTGCAGTCTCTTATGATCTTTTGCATTTCTGTGTTGTCTGTTGTGATTTCTCCATTTTCTTTTCTAATTTTGTTGATTTGACTTTTCTCCCTTTGTTTCTTGATGAGTCTGGCTAACAGTTTGTCTATTTTATTTATCTTCTCAAAGAACCAGCTTTTAGCTTGGATGATCTTTGCTATAGTCTCTTTTGTTTCTTTTTCAATTATTTCTGCTCTGGTTTTTGTGATTTTTTTTTCCTTCTACTTACTTTGGTGTTTTTCTGTTCTTCTTTTTTGTGTTGCTTTAGGTGTAAACTTAGGTTGTTTATTTGATGTTTCTCTTGTTTCTTGAGGTAGGCTTGTATTGCTGTGAACCTCCCTCTAAGCACTGCATTTACTTAATCCCATAGGTTTGGGGTCGTTATGCTTTTATTTTCATTTTTTTCTATGCAAATTTTGATTTTATTTTTGATTTCTTTCATGATCTATTGTTTATTCACAAGTTTGTTGTTTA
Source organism: Oryx dammah (assembly GCF_014754425.2). Taxonomy (NCBI): domain Eukaryota; kingdom Metazoa; phylum Chordata; class Mammalia; order Artiodactyla; family Bovidae; genus Oryx; species Oryx dammah. The sequence continues at coordinate 934,576 of NW_024070196.1, forward strand.
ACCTCCATAGGTTTGTGTTTTTTTATAGTTTTTTTTTTTTTCCCGGTAGTTGATATTCAGTGTTACCCTATTGTGATCAGAAAAGATGTTTGAAATGATTTCAAATTTTAAAAATTTACCAAGTTTAGGTTTGTGGCCCAGGATGTGACCTATTCTGGAGAATGTTCCATGTGCACTTAAGAAAAAGGTGAAATCTATTGTTTTTGGATGAAATGCCCTGTAGATAACAATTATGTCTAACTGGTCCATTATATCATTTAAAGCTTTTGTTTCCTTGCTAATTTTGTGTTTCATTGGTCTATCCATAGTGGTGAGTTGGGTATTAAATGCCTCCACTATTACTGTGTTACTGGTAATTTTCCCTTTCATACTTGTTAGCATTTGCCTTGTGTATTGAGGTGCTCCTATGTTGAGTATATATATATATATATATTTATAATTGTTATGTCTTCTTCTTGGATTGATCCCTTGAGCATTATGTAGGGTCCTTCTTTGTCTCTTGTCATAGTCTTTATTTCAATGTCTATTTATCTCATATGAGTATTACTAATCCTGCTTTCTTTGGGTCTCCTTTTGCATAAAATATTTTTTTCAGCCCCTCACTTTCAGTCTGTATGTGTCTCTAGGTTTGAGGTGGGTCTCTTGTAGACAGCATATGTAGGGGTTTTGTTTTTGAATCCATTCGGCCAGTCTTTGCCTTTTGGTCAGAGCATTTAACCCATTTACATTTAAGGTAATTGTTGATAAGTATGATCCTGTTACCATTTACTTTGTTGTTTTGGGTTCTTTTTTATAAATATTTTCTATGTTTCCTATCTAGAGAAGATCCTTTAGCATTTGTTGAGGATCTGGTTTGTGGTGAATTCTCTCAGCTTTTGTTTCTCTGTAAAGCTTTTGATTTTTCCTTCATATCTGAATGAGATCCTTGCTGAATGAATAATCTTGGTTATAGATTTTTTCATCCCCTTCTGACCTCAAGAGTTCCTATTGAAAGATCAGCTGTTGTCTTTATGGGGACCCCTTTGTGTGTTATTTGTTGCTTTTCCCTTGCTGCTTTTAATATTTGCTCTTTGTGTTTAATTTTTGTTAGTTTGATTATTATGTGTCTTGGGGTGTTTTGCCTTGGGGCGATCCTGTTTGGGAATCTCTGGGTTTCTTGATGTAGGTGGCTATTTTCTTTCTCATTTAGGGAAGTTTTTGAGTATTATCTTCTCAAGTAATTTCACTTGCCTTCTTTTTGTCTTCTTCTGGAACAAATATAGTTTTAAAGTTGGAGCATTTAACGTTGTCCCAGAGTTATCTGAGTTTTTCTTCATTTCTTTTAATTCTTTTTTCCTCTCTGCTTCATTTCTTTCCACCATTCTATCTTCCATCTCACTTATTCTCCCTTCTGCTTCCATTATTCTACTGTTGATTCCTTCCAGAGTGTTTTTAATATGAGTTATCACATGGTTCATTATTGATTGACTCTTCTTTATTTCTTCTAGGTCCTTGTTAAACATTTCTTGCATCTTCTCAATCCTTGTCTCTAGTCTATTTATCTGTAATTCCGTTTTGCTTTCAAGATTTTGAATCATCTTCACTATCATTATTCTGAAATCTTTTTCAAGTAAACTCCCTATCTCCTCCTTTTTCTTGTTTGTTTGTTGGTTGGTTTTGGTTTGGTGGGTTTTAATCTTTATCATTTTCCTTCACCTGTTGAATATTTCTCTGCCTTTTCATTTTGTTAAGACTGCTGTATTTGCATGCCCTTTCTGCAGGCTGGAATGTCATGGTTTCTCTTAATTGTGGAGTCTTCTCCCTGTGGATAGGGTTAGACCAGTGGTTTGTCAATGTTTCCTGGATGTGGGAACTTGTGTCTGTACTCTGTTGGGTGGAACTGAATTTCTTTTCTCTGGAGTGCCATGAAATTTCCAGAGGTGAGTTTTGGGGTGTCTATGGGTTTGATATGGCTTTGGGCAGCCTTTCTTTTTATGTTCAAGATTGTGTTTCTGCTTTGCTGGAGAATTAGCATGGTTTATCTTGCACTGGAGCTTGTTGGCTCTTGGGTGGAGCTTCATTTCAGTGAAGGTATGGAGACTTTTGGGTGGGCTCTTGTGTATTAATGTTCCCTGGAGTCAGGAGTTGTCTGGTGTTCTAAACTTCTGGAGGTGAGACTCCTGACTCTGGGTTTCAGTCCTCTTCTTACAGTAGCCTCAAGATATCTCCATCCATACAACACAGAAGATAAAACCCCTAGGTTAATTGTGAAACAACTCTTCACAGCTAGGGATACCCAGAGAGATTCACAGAGTTATATAGAGAAGACGGAGGAGGGAGATAGAGGTGACCAGGAGGAGAAAAGTGAGAGTGAAAAAGCAAGACATCTATCAAACCAGTGATCAAATCCCTAAGTGAAAATGGTTATGAAGATTAGATTCTTAAAGGTACAAAATTGATAACAAATATCAAGAAGCAAAGACTAAAAAGCTAGAATAAAGGTTAGAGTCTCAAAAATACAATATGAAAACACAAAACAAAATCGATCTCAATAATTGAAGAAATACATATGGAATTTGTTTTCAAAAAATAGACTTTTTTAAAAAGTTTTTTTTTAAAGGTGATAGTAAGCTATAAAACTGAAAGAGTAATATAGAATTAATTTTTTTAATTAAAATTTATAATAGTAAAAAGATATCTAGACATTTTTCTTCAGCTGTTGTGGGTCATGTGGGGTTAGCTTATTGTTAGAAAGTCCCTTTTTCTTGCTTGTACTTGTTCTCAAGGTGTATAGTTACCTCTCAAATGCAGTCTCAGCATTAGCTTCAAGGTTTTAAGCTCTTGCTCCTGTCACTTCCAGGATGGTTCCCCTTCTTTGTTTATTTTGGTTTACTCTGTTTGCAAGTCTTTTCAGTGTCTAATTTCCAAGGTGGTGCCAAGGTGGCCACTGATTTAGGCTCACTGGTTCAGTTGTGCTGTGGGGAGGGAGGGACACTGAAAACAAATACGGCTGGTATGTGTGGGGAGTGTTCACAGTGGATGGACTACACTGGTTTGCCACAGCCCAAGGTGGTATGTACTTCCTGGGTCCACACTGCTCAGGCTCCAGGCTGCTCTGCAATGGTACTGTCCCAAATGGACCCTGTGTTGCATGAACTTCCCAGGTCTCAGCCACTCAGGCTCTTAGGTGCTCTGCAAGGGTACAGATCTAGATAGGCTGTGGGTTTTTTGCTCTTCCCAGGTCCAGGCTACTCAAGTGACTGGGTGCTTGGTGGGCGAATGGTCCTATGTGGTCTGTGCATCTTATGCACCTCCCTGGGTCCTGCCACTTGAGATCCTGTGTGTGCTGTGAGAGCACAGTCCCAGGTGTTCCATTTGTCTCCTCTGGGGAGCTGATCTCAGGCTGTGACCCTGCTGGTGGATGCAAACTATCCAGGATCCCAGGAAGACATGGTTAGCAACTGGCAGCCTGCTCAGAGTTTGGTGGAAGATGCGATCTCTGGGGCTGAAATTTGGTAGCCCCTTGCCTTCTGGCTCTGGTTGTTGAACACCTGCCTTTCTGTCTCTGGGGAGGGAGGGTCTTAAATGGCAGCCAACTTGCTCTCCTTTGGTTCAGTAGGGCACAATCCTTTGTTCTGTGAGAACACCAGGTGTCACTGTGCAGTGTTACAGCCTTTTGTGGGAAATGTGCTTTTTGTCTCTCTGGTGATCCTAAGGTTTGGGTTGCTATGTCACATCAGTCCCCTCAGATTACTCTCAGGGCATTCAAGCCAGTCTTTGCCCTAAGGAACAATGATGCAGCCCACACCTCCTTGCTCAGTCCCTAGTTGCTGCTGATAGATGGGAGTGTCTGAGCAGCTTCTCCACTTGTAGTTGTGGTTAGGCATGTATTGTGTGTGTATGTGTGTGTTTCCTGTTCTGTTGCCCTCTGAGATTCCAAAGCTCCCCAGTAACACACCTAAGAGAGGGCTTCCTATCATGTGGAAACTTTCCTTTCACAACTCCCTCCCCAGGACGGTTCTGTGCCTAAATCCTTTGTCTCTCTTTTCATCTTTTTTATTTTGTTCTACCTCCATTCGAAGAGATTGGGCTGCCTTTCTGGGTGCCTGGTGTCCTCTGCCAGCGTTCAGAAGTTGTTTTGTGGATGTTGTGCAACATTCAAATGATCTTTTGTTGAATTTGGTCTCAAAAGAGAAAGTGGTCTCCCCATCCTATTCCTCAACCATCTTGGGGCCACCAGTAATAAATTTTAAAAAAATTAAAAATTCCAATTAAAAACAAAGGAAAAAAAAAAAAAGGAAAACCCTAAAAACATTGAAAAAGCATGAGAGTTCCAGAAAGACACCTATTTCTGCTTTCTTGACTATGCCAAAGCCTTTGACCGTGTGGATCACAATAAACTGTGGAAAATTCTAAAAGAAATGGGAATATCACACCACCTGACCTGCCTCTTGAGAAACCTATGTGTGGGTCAGGAAGCAACAGTTAGAACTGAACATGGAACAACAGACTGGTTCCAAATAGGAAAAGGAGTACTTCAAAGCTGTACATTGTCACCCTGCTCATTTAACTTATATGCAGAGTACATCATGAGAAACGCTGGGCTGGAAGAAGCACAAGCTGGAATCAAAATTGCCAGGAGAAATATCAATAACCTCAGATATGCAGATGACACCACCCTTATGGCACAAAGTGAAGAGGAACTAAAGAGCCTCTTGATGAAAGTGAAAGGAGAGAGTGAAAAAATTGGCTTAAAGTTCAACATTCAGAAAACTAAGATCATGGCATCTGGTCCCATCATTTCATGGGAAATAGATGGGGAAACAGTGGAAACAGTGTCAGACTTTATTTTTTTGGGCTCCAAAATCACTGCAGATGGTGATTGCAGCCATGAAATTAAAAGACACTTACTCCTTGGAAGAAAAGTCATGACCAACCTAGATAGCATATTCAAAAGCAGAGACATTACTTTGCCAACAAAGGTTGGTCTAGTCAAGGCTATGGTTTTTCCTGTGGTCATGTATGGATGTGAGAGTTGGACTGTGAAGAACACTGAGTGCCGAAGAATTGATGCTTTTGAACTGTGGTGTTGGAGAAGACTCTTGAGAGTCCCTTGGACTGCAAGGAGATCCAACCAGTCCATTCTGAAGGAGATCAACACTGGATTTTCTTTGGAAGGAATGATGCTGAAGCTGAAACTCCAGTACTTTGGCCACCTTCTGTGAAGAGTTGACTCATTGGGAAAGACCCTGATGCTGGGAGAGATTGGAGGCAGGTGGAGAGGAGGACGACAAAAGATGAGATTGCTGGATGGCATCACTGATTCAATGGACATGGGTTTGAGTTGACTCCGGTAGTTGGTGATGGACAGGGAGGCCTGGCGTGCTGTGATTCATGGGGTTGCAAAGAGTTGGACACGACTGAGCGACTGAACTGAACTGAACTGAACTGAAAAACTACAAAAGACCAACTAGAGTAAAAAGTGTATAACAGAAATAAAAAGTGTGATTTTAAAAAAATTCCAAAAATTCAGATAGATTTAATAGTACTGATAAAATTGACAACTACAGTAATGGAGGAAAAGTAGGGAAAAAAATTGAAAAATACTCAGAATCAACTACAGAACAAGTCTAAATATAAGAATAATAAAGGTTTTCCTTGAGTCTCTTGTCAGTGTCCTTTCCCTCTCTGGGAGTTACAGTCCACCTTCCTTCCCTTGGATGCCCTCCAGCAATGGACTGGTCTCTGGACCTGCTGTGAGGGCAGCTGAGACTCTAATCTGGTTGTACTCCTATGTGTTCTTGTCTCCAATGTCCACAGCTGTCAGACCTAGTGCATTTTTTTCTGTGAGAACTCTCATTGTCCTTTTATATATTCCATAGGTACAGAGTCTGCCTAGTTGATTGTGTGGATTTAATCTGCAGCTTATACAGCTTGTAGGAAAATTTTAGGTCCTCTTTCTTAGCCAGTTGCCCCTGGTTTCAATTGTGGTTTTATCTCCACCTCTGCATGTGGGTTGTCCACTAGGGTTTACTCCTGAGGCTGCCCTGGAGGACTTGGATCTGCAACAGTGAGGGCCAGGTGTGGAGGTGGCACATTTGCTTAGGTCACAGGGGCCCTGGCAGCACTAGGTGCTCAAGGGTGTTGGTGTCTAATGCAGAAGGAAATAAATGGCAAACCCAGTCCAATATTCTTGCCTGGAGAATCCCATGGACAGAGGAACCTGGCAGGTCATGATCTATGTGGTCGCAGAGAGCTGGACACAACTGAAGTGACTGAGCATGCACGCAGAAGGAAATATGGTCGTCTAGAAGGGTATGGCAACCCACTTCAGTATTCTCGCCTGGAGAATGCCCTGGACAGAGAAGCCTGGCAGCCCACAACCCACAGGGTTGCCAGGAGTCAGACACAACAAAAGCGACCCTGCATGCTCAGACCCAGGACTTTTCCTAGCCTCTGGCAGCTCTGTCCCAGTGGGAATCATGTATGGATGTTGGGAGGTTGCTTGGATCATGGGGACCCTGGCAATGCTGGCTATGCTGGAGCACCAGAGGCTATTGTCACAGGAGATATGGTGCTGTTGGGGTTTTTCTAGCCTGTGGCAGCTCTGCCCAGTGAGGATTGCACATGAAGCTGCTTGTGTCATGGGGACCCTGGTGGCAACAAGTGTGCAGGGACATGGACTGCCTCAGTCGCCAGAGCTTTGGCCTTATCAGTTTTTTCTGGCCTCTGGCAGCTGGCACTCAGAATGCCACTTTGGCTAGTTAGTCCTTCTCCATTTCTCAGCCTGTTCAGGCACTTAGAGAGCTCCACTAACTGGGGTCCTTCTCTGTCATTTGGCATGTCAGGCTTTTAGAGGGATCCACTGGCTGGGGTCCTACTCTGTTTGGCATGTCAGGCACTTGAAGGGCCAGCGTCTGTATTGTTCAGCTGCTGGTGTAGGCATGGGGGAGAGAGTGGCTTCCATGATGGCTCCACCCTCTACACATGACTGTCTTGCCTCCATGGCTGCCTGCTTTTCCTTCTCAGGCAGTTCCCACCACAGTCTCCTCCCTCACATCTCCTTGGGCCAGCTCCCTCCAGTCAATAGAAGACCTCACCCTGGGATTGCTCCACCATCCAGCTCCCAGCTCCCAGTCACTGTTTTTTTCTAGAGGACTTACATATGGCTGCTGCAAGGTTTGTCTGTGTGATTCTTATTCCATTCGGACTGTCACAGATCAGCTGCTTCATTCTCAGCCTCAAATATTTCTCCTCCTCAAATTGTCCTGATGTGGGGATTAGACCCCTGCTTCAGTTCCCTCATCTGCTGAGGGCAATTCCAGTCCTACTAATTCTCCTCTTTCCCCCCTACTTCCTTCATCTTACTGAGTTTTGAGTGTTTCTACGTATTCTTTTCTGGTTGTCACATACTCTTGCCTGCTCTCAGCTGGTGTTCTGCAAGCACTTCTCTGTCTGGAGGTGTAGTCCTGATGTATCCATGGAGAGAGATGTACTCCACGTCTACTTATGCCTCTGCCATTTTGTTCTCATCATAGAATATTGAGCACAGTTCCCTGAACAATACAGTAGGACCTTGTTGTTTATTCTTCCTATATATACTAATTTGCATCTGCTAATCTCAAACTCTCAATCATTCCCTCTCCAAGTCTCCCTCACTTTTGGCAGCCACAAGTCTATTCTCTTTGGCTATGAGTCTGTTTCTGTTTCATAGATATTTTCATTTGTGTCATATTTTAGATTTCATATATAAGTGATACAATGGAATATTACTCAGCCATGAAAGGAATGAAATAATGCCATTTGCAGCAACATGGATAGATCCAGAAATTGCCATACTAAGTGAATAAGTTAGAAAGAGCAAGCCAAATACCATATGATGTAACTTATATGTGAAATCTAAAATATACATTTCTTTATTTCTGCAATGGCCTTTTATATTTTCCACTCTTCTTGTGCTCCTTACATGGAGTGTGTGTGGCATCACATATCTTACTGACTAAATCAAATGAAATTCCTCTCAAATGAACCTACTTTCCTGACTTAGTGGGAAATGTCTCAAAACTCCCTTCCTCTTTTCAACCATTAAGCTAGATAGGTATAAGAGTTAGTTATAAAATAAATTTGTTGATTGTAGAAACTAAAAAATTTAGAAAAATAAAAAAAGTCATTAATTTTTAATATTTAGGTATGTATCTTTCTAGACTATATGTATATATTTGTAGAAATAAATATAAACACAAAAATAGGCTAAGACAGTAATATATATTTATTGTTGTTGTTTAGTTGCTAAAGTGAAAGTTGCCAAATCATGTTTGACTCTTGGCAACCCCATGGACTGTAGCCTGCCAGGTTCCTCTGTCCATGGAATTCTCCAGGCCAGAATACTGGACTGGGTATACATTCCCTTCTCCAGGGGATCACAAGTTGTGTCCAACTCTTTTGTGACCCCATAGACTGGAAACTGTCAGGCTCCTCTGTCCATGTGATTTCCCAGGCGAGAATACTAGAGTAAGTTGCCATTTCCTTCCCCAGGGAATCTTCCCAACCCAGGAATCAAATCCATGTCCCCTGTATCACAGGTGGATTCTTTACCACAGAGCCACCAGTGAAGCCTGATATATATTTATGTATATAATTAGCATCATGCTATATTAAGAATTGTATGCTCATTGTAATTACATTTCTGTAAGAAGAAATTTTCTGTCAATAAATATTATTTAGAAATGATTTTAATGTTTATTCCTAATTTAATTTTTTTCTTTTACTGTTAACCATTTGGGTTACTTGAGAATATTTTGAAAATTGTAGGTCAAGTATGTAAATAAGAATTATTCTGATTACACTGTAACAGTCCCAGGAAGATTATAGTGCAACTTGAGTGTTGTCCTTTGTTATGAAAAGATGGCCACACAGTTTACATTAATATAAGAGTAAATTAACTAAAAAGAAAGAATAATTTATTTGAAAATAGTGCTTTGACACCTAAACAAGTCAGTTAACTTTTCTTAAAAGCCTGTTACAGGATAGCTATGGAATAACTACCTACTTTTTTCTAATGAATTTTTCTAAATGGTTGGTCTTGTCTAACTTTATCAGTCTAATAAGAATCTATCCTTCAACTTCCTCACTTCTTTAGGTAGAAGTTCCTGTGAACATGTCAAATGCATGAGTGAATGGACAAATTGGCATAGTGGGAAAGCACACACACAAAAGTGAGATGATGGCTGACTGATTTCCCTGATTACTGAAGTTTTAATGAAGTGATAAAGCCCTTACTAAGGATTTTCTAAGTTTTATTAGAAGTCAATACTCTCTTTCTATTTGCAAAATAAGGGCAGCCCAAACTGATTCATAAAAGGGCAGTGTCATACTCAGTTTACAGTTGATGGTCGCTGTTAGCGCCAAATGAAGCAATAATGCACAGCACTGCTGAACATGCAAACAAAGCAAAGCAAAGCAAAACCAAACTAAACAAAACATTTTTAAAAGGGGAAGTGATCTCACATGGCAAGCATGACAAAACAGTGAGACTGAAGCCAAAATAACTGAATCTCATTACTTCTTTAAAATTGTAGCCCTGAGTCTTCACTCATCTGGGCAACTAATCTATAAAAAATGACTGAATCATGTTAATTTTCTTCTAATTTATGCCACAACCTATCTTTCCAACCAGCATAGATCTGAAGAATAGCCTCTTTTCTTACTAAAGTACTTGTGTTTCACTTAAATTAATCCAATTGACATCTTTGGTTCATTATGCCCACCTTACTGTTACTATAATGTTACTTAATATTTACATATTAATATTAAATCTATACACATTATCTCTAAACCTTAATTCCTCTGATTTCCTCTTGTAGGATGCTCTTACATAGCTACACAACTGTGGATAGTTTTCAGCTGTTTCTGAAATCCTTTACTTTTCCCTGCAAATCAATGAAATAAGAACAAAGAGGAAAATCAGGAAGAAAGTGACATGAGTCCTTTATTTCCCATGTTTCAGAATAACTCTTCGGTGACACAGGGTACCTAATGGTTTCTACTCTAGATACATCAGAGTATTGCAGTTTACTTCTCTGCCCTCTAGAAAAAATGTAGACAATTATAAATGCTCAAGAAAATTGCATAGTCTCTACTCTGCTACTAGTCCCAGAATTTCTACTCTGCTTAAGAAAATTGCATAGTCTGCTACTCTTGCTACATTTGGTAACTAGATTGTAAATAGCAGAGTCGTTTGACATGAAGGTATATTAAATAACTTTGCATAGTCATTATCCCCAAGGAGCCAATTTCTATCTTAATCAACACAAAGTAGATTGCTGTTTTATCAATTGCATAAATTATTTTCAATCTTTTAAAAGAACTCGGGGGGAAAAAGGCCTTCATTATATTTTGTAAAGGATTTATTTCAAAATTTACTAACAATATGGTATTTAGTGAATGTCATTCTTTTAACAATCATGAAATGCATATTTGATTTCTTATAACTAATTAAAAATATATTTGATATTTTTGAAATGCTGGGTTTTGCAACAGGTTCATTCAGTGAGTGTTCCTCCTCTCAGAAATATATTTTTGGGAGTGGCCTTGGTGATCATGCTTGTTCAGGCAACATTAATGTTATTGTCCCCAGGCCAATTAACGTTGCCTGAACAAACATGATCAACAAGAAGATTCAATCAGGGATAGGCACATGACTTAGATTCTCTTCTACAGGAATTAGTAATTTTGATGAAAAGAAAATAGTTCCTTAGTTTGCAGGCAGAACTAGTATTTACACTTAGGAGGTATGGCATAGTCATGTTTGCAGGGAAAATTGTGACACACAGAGCTTTGAAGACATACAGAAGGAAATTGAGACACAAGGCCATTTGGTCGCAGAGAGGCTGATACAATAGCTGCCTTAGTTTCTGACAACTTTTCAGTTTTTACTGAAACTCCCTCATGGTATGATTAACTCCTGGATCCTTATATATCTTTTTCTTTTTAATATCCACTTAGAAGATATTGTGTGGTTTATTCGGAACCTGAAGGAAACTAAATTTTACAGATGTAGAAATGTTGGTATTTTTTCATATTATATATATATTTTAGTTCAAATTTTTCCATTGATTCCTTTGTTTTGGCTATTCTTGTGCAACTTAGATTTAATGAACTCTTCTTTGCAATTTCTCCTCCAGGGTAAATTTTCCAGACAATCCAGCTGCTTCACTAACCCAAACTCTGATTTCTGCTACATCAGGTCAGCAAGACCACTATGCTCAAGGTGGCTTTCCCCTACTTGGATGAGAAAGTGCCTTCAAACAGAAAGCCGGAGACATTCTAGGACTTACTTCATGTTATATGCACAACTGAGGAATTACAGTCTTGCACCTTTTATACAGAGTCTGAAAGGAACTATTCTATATAATTTGTCCTGTTTAATAATCATTTATGCTGGTTTATATTATGTACTTAGTCTGGGACCACTTAGCTTTTCATGAAAAACATCTAGACAGGGTTATTATAAACTGTTCCTTAACTTTTTCTGAAATAAACTTATGTATTGATTATATTTTTCATTTAATATCTTGCTTAATATTAGGTTTCTTCAAACATTTTTAGAATTATTTTAATAGGCTAATGTAAGTCAAAGGTATTTTTATTACATTGGTCTCACTTTTGTTTCCTCTGTGCTGCTTTTACCCACCCCATGGGCTGCCTTTCCAGTACTAGCTATTGAAATGATATTTTGGGCTATCTGTCCTGTCATGATATCTCAGATCTAGATACAAAGCATGTGGCCACTTAGGCTCATTCATGATTACAAAGGTCTCTGTACGTTCCTTATAAGCCTCCATTTCAGAATTATAACAGTGTGTAAAGTGCTTATCACTGACCCCACAAATACCTTGGTCTCCTTTACAGTAAACTTTACAATAGAACTCCTTTGCAGTAGAACTCAAAGCTACTACTACATGCTTGTGGATCTGATGCCCAATAGATAAGCCCCTCCCATTCATTATTGTTCAACAGTAAGATTTTTCTAGTTTCTGGTTAACTACTTTATACTTTATCTACTGTTGTTATGTATTTGGAGCTAGTTCACTACAGTTCAGTCATTCAGTCGTGTCTGGCTCTTTGCAACCTCATGGGCTGCAGCACGCCAGGCCTCCCTATCCATCACCAACTCCTGGAGTTTACTCAAACTCAGGTCCATTGAGTTGGTGATGCCATCTAACCATCTCATCCTCTGTTGTTCCCTTTTCCTGCTTACAATCTTTTCCAGCATGAGGGTCTTTTTCAATGAGTCAGCTCTTTGAATCAAAGTAATAGAGTTTCAGCTTCAGTATCAGTCCTTCCAATGAACACTCAGGACTGATTTCCTTTAGGATTAGCTGGTTAGATCTCCTTGCAGTCCAAGGGACTCTCAAGAGTCTTTTCCAGCACTACAGTAAAAAGCATCAATTCTTCAGTGCTCAGCTTTCTTTATAGTCCAACTCTCACATCCTTACGTGACTACTGGAAAAACCATAGCCTTGACTAGATGGACCTTTGTTGGCAAAGTCATGTCTCGCTTTTCAACATGCTGTCTAAGTTGGTCATAACTTTCCATCTAAGGAGCAAATGTCTTTTAATTTCATGGCTGCAGTTACCATCTGCCACTGTGTCCACTGTTTCTCTGTTTACCATGAAGTGACAGGACTGGATGCCATGATCTTAGTTTTCTGAATGTTGAGTTTTAAGCCAACTTTTCCACTCTCCTCTTTCACTTTCATCAAGGGGCTCTTTAGTTCTTCTTCACTTTCTGTCATAAGGGTGGTGTCATCTGCATATCTGAGGCTATTTCTTCTGGCAATCTTGATTCCAGCTTGTGCATCATCCAGTCCAGTATTTCTCATGATGTACTCTGAATATAAGTTAAGTAAGCATGGTGACAATATACATCCAAGGTGATGTATTCCTTTCCCTATTTGGAACCAGTCTGTTCCATGTTCACTTCTAAATGTTGCTTCTTTACCTGCAGATTTCTTGACCTGCAGATGCTTCTTGACCTCAGATTTCTCAAGAGGCAGGGCAGACAGTCTGGTATTCCACTCTCTTTCAGAATTTTTCACAGTTTGTTGTAATCCACACAGTCAAAAGCTTTGGCATAGTCAATAAAGCAGAAATAGTTTTTTTTTTTTTTTTCCCTGGGACTCTTGCCTTTTCAATGATCCAGCAGATGTTGGCAATGTGATCTCTGGTTCCTCTGCCTTTTCTAAAACCAGCTTTAACATCTGGAAGTTCAAGGTTCACATACTGTTGAAGTCTGGCTTGAAGAATTTTGAGCATTACTTTGATAGCACGTGAGATGAGTGCAATTGTGTGGTAGTATGAGTATTTTTGGCATTGCCTTTCTTTGGGTTTGGAATGAAAACTGACCTTTTCCAGTCCTGCTGAGTTTTCCAAATTTGCTGGCATATTGATTGCAGCACTTTCACAGCATCATTTCTCAGGGTTTGAAATAGCTCAACTGGAATTCCATCACCTCCACTAGCTTTTTTCGTAAATGTTTCTTAGATGTTTCCTAAGGGCCCACTTGACTTTGCATTCCAGGATGTCTGGCTCTAGGTGACTGATTACAACATTGTGATTATCTGGGCCATGAAGATCTTTTTTGTATTGTTCTTCTGTGTATTCTTACCACCTCTTCTTAATATCTTCTGCTTCTGTTAAGTCCATACCATTTCTGTCCTTTATTGTGCCCATCTTTGCATGAAAAGTTCTTGGAGCTAAGCATGAAATAACTGAGGCATCATGACTAGAATACATTTCCAACTACCAGTCAGACATTTTTTCTCTGAAATTTCCATAATTTTAATATGGGGTAAACTAAAATTTTCCATTTTTATATAGTTAAAGCAGAAAAAAAAACTTTAGATAGCATATCCTCATTAAAAAGTATTACTTTGTATTTTTAAAAGAAATAAAGGTTTATGAAAGTGAGTATAGAGGGAACACATCTTAGCACAATAAAAGCTGCTTATAACAAATCCATAGGAATACAATACTAAAGTGTGAAAAGATGAAAGCTGGAACAACTCAAGGATGCCCACTCTCAACAATTCTCTTTAATATAGTATTGGGAGTTTGAGCCACAGCAATCAGCTAATAAAAAGAACTCAAAGGTATTCAAATTGGTAAGGAAAAGGTAAAACTGTCAGTATATATGATGAAATGATACTATATATATGTAGAAATTCCTAAAAATCCCTGGAAAAAAACTACAAGAACTGATAAATGAAGTTAGCAAGGTAGCAGAATACAAGATTAACATACAGAAATAAGTTGCATTTCTTTACACTAACAATGACACATCAGAAATAATCTATTTAAAATTACATCAAAAAATAAAATTCCTAGAGGAAACCTTACCAAAGAGTTGGAAGATTTATATGCTGAGAACTTATATTTATAGTTGAGAAAGCATTAAAAAGGAAGTTAAAGATGATTCAAAGAAATGGGAAGATATTCCATGCTTTTGTATTGGAAGGATATTGTAAAAATCATAGAACTACTCAAAGCAATATAGAGATTTAAGTTCAGTTGCTCAGTTGTGTCCGACTCTTTGTCACCCCATGAATCGCAGCATGCCAGGCCTCCCTGTCCATTACCAACTCCTGGAGTTCACTCAGATTCACATCCATCGAGTCAGTAATGCCATCCAGCCATCTCATCCTCTGTCGTCCCCTTCTCCTCCTGCCCCCAATCCCTCCCAGCATCAAAGTCTTTTCCAATGAGTCAACTCTTCGCATGAGGTGGCCAAAGTACTGGAATTTCAGCTTCAGCATCATTCCTTCCAAAGAAATCCCAGGACTGATCTCCTTCAGAATGGAGTGGTTGGATCTCCTTGCAGTCCAAGGGACTCTCAAGAGTTTTCTCCAACACCAGAGTTAAAAAGCATCAATTCTTTGGCACTCAGCCTTCTTCACAATCCAACTCTCACATCCATACATGACTACTGGAAAAACCAGTGATCCCTATCAAATTACTCACGACACTTTTCATAGAACTAGAACAAGTAATCCTAAAATTCATGTGAAACCAAAAAGACCCAGAATTACCAAGTCAATCCTGAGGAAAAAGAACAAGTCAGAAGGCATAACTTTCCCAGATTTCAGACACAGTAATTAAAAGCTACAGTTATCAAATCAGTGCAGTACTAGCAAAAAAAACAGACTCACAGATCAATGAAACAGAATAGAGAACCCAGAAAGAAACCCGCACACTTATGATTAATTAGGAGGCAATAATGTAAATTGAGAAACAGTCTCTTCAGCAAGTGGTTTTGGGAAGTTGGGCTTCTGCAGGTAAATCAATCACGTTAGAACACACACTCATGTCGTGAACAAGAGTAAACCCAAAATGGCTTAAGGACTTCACCATAAGACATTACACCATAAAACTCCTTGTTGTTCTGTCATTCTGTTGTGTCTGATTGTTTGCGACCCCACGGACTGCAGCACTCCAGGTTTCCATGTCCTTCACTATCTTCCATAATTTGCTGAAACTCAAATCCATTGAGTCGATGATGCCATCTAACCATCTCATTCTCTGTTGCCATTTTCTCCTCCTGCCCTCAATATTTCCCAGCATTAAAGATATTTTATATGAGTCAGCTCTTCCCATCAGGTGGTCAAGTATTGGAGCTTCAGTATCAGTCCTTCCAATGAATATTCAGGGTTGATTTACTTTAAGATAGACTGGTTTGATCTCCTCTCCAAGGAACTCTCAAGAGTCTTCTCTAGCACCACATTTCAAAAGCAGTTCTTCAGTGCTCAGCCATCTTTATGGTCCAACTCACATCTATATGTGACTACTGAAAAAACCATAACTTGACGAGACAGAGCTTCATTGTCAAAGTAACGTCTCTGCTTTTTAATACGCTGTCTAGGTTGTCATAGCTTTTCTTCCAAGGAGTAAGTGTCTTTTAATTTCACGGCTACAGTCACTCTCGCAGTTATTTTGGAGCCCAAGAAAATAAAGTCTGTCACTGTTTCTGTTTTTCCCCATCTATTTGCCATGAAACTTTGGGAACATATGCCATTATCTTAGACTTTTGAATGTTGGGTTTTAAGCAAGCTTTTTCACTCTCCTCTTTCACCCTCATAAAGAGGCTCTTTAGTTCCTCTATGCTTCCTGTCATTTGGTTAGTGTCATCTGCATATCTGAGGTTATTGATGTTCTTCCCAGCCATCTTGATTCCAGCTTGAGTTGCATCCAGCCCAGCGTTTTGCATGATATACTCTGCATGTAGGGCTTACTGCATAGCTCAGCTGGTAAAGAATCTGCCTGCAATGCAGGAGACCCTGGTTTGATTCCTGGGTTGGGAAATTCCTCTGGAGAAGGGATAGGCTACCCAGTCAAGTATTCTTGGGCTTCCCAGGTGGTTCAGATGGTGAAGAATCTGCCTTTAATGAGGGAAACCTGGATTCAGTCACTGGGTTGGGAAGATCCCCTGGAAGAGGGCATTGTGACCCAGTCCAGTTTTCTTGCCTGGACAATACCCATGGACAGAAGAGCCTGGTGGACTACAGTCCATGGGGTTGCAAAGAGTTGGACACAACTGAGTAACTAAGCACAGCACACACCACACTCTGCATGCAAGTTAAATAAGCAGGATGACAATAAACAGCCTTGTTATACTCCTTTCCAAACTTTGAACCAGTCCATGGTTCCATGTCTGATTCTAACTGTTGCTTCTTAACCTGCATATATGTTTCTCAGGAGGCAATTTAGATTGTCTGGTTTTCCATATGTAAGAATTTTCCACAGTTTGTTGTGATAGCATAGTCAATGAAGGAGAAGTAGATGTTTTTCTGGAATTGCCTTGTTGTTTCTATGTTCCAGTGGATGTTGGCAATTTGACCTCTGGTTCCTCTGCCTTTTCTAAACCCAGCTTGAACATATGGAATTTCTCAGTTCACATACCACTGAAGCCTAGCTTGAAGGATTTTGAGTAAAATCTTGCTGGCATATGAAATGAGTTCAATTTTATGGTAGTTTGAACATTCTTTGGCCTTGTGTTTCTTTGGTATTAGAATGAAAACTGAATCTTTTCCAATCCTGTGGCCATTGCTGAATTTTCCAAATTTGCTAGCATATTTAGTATAGCACGTTCACAGCATCATCTTTTAAGATTTTATATAGCTCAGCTAGAATTCTGTTACCTCCACTAGCTTTGTTTGCAGTATTGTTTCTTAAAGGCCCCCTTAACTTCAAACGGCAGGATGTCTGGTTCACACCATCGTGGTTATCCAGGTCATTAAGACCTTTGCTGTAGCAATCATAGGCAAAACATCTTCTGACATAGTTGCACCAATGTTTTCTTAGGTCAGTCTCCCAAGGTAATAGAAATAAAAATGAAAATGAACAAATAGTATCTAATCAAACTTATACTTTTTGCACAACAAAGGAAACCATAAACAAAATGAAAAGACAACCTTCAGAATGGGAGAAAATAGTTGCAAAAATGGAGCTGACAAGGGCTTATACAACTCAACAACAACAACAGCAAAACAACAACAAAAACAACCCAATCAAAAAGGGAGAAGAAGACATAAATAGACATTTCTCCATAAAAGACATGCAGATGGCCAATAAGCACATGAAAAGATGCTCAACATTGCTAATTATTAAACAAATGCAAATAAAAACTATGGTGAGTTAGGACACTCTACATACGTACACCCATGGCTGGTTCATGTCAATGTATGGCAAAAATTACTACAATATTGTAAAGTAATTAGCCTCTGATTAAAATAAATTAATTAATTTTTAAAAAAGTACAGTGAAGCACCACCTCAGACCAGTCAGAATGGCCATCATTAAAACATCGCCAAGTAGCAAATGCTGTAGAGAGTGTGGAGAAAAAGGAATACTCTTATTTTGTTGCTGAGAATGTACATTGATGAAGCCACTATGGAAAATTGTGTTGATATTCCTCAAAAACCTAAAAATGGAGTGGCCATATGATATAGCAATCTCACTCCTGGGCATATACCCAGACAAAAGTATAATTCAGAAGGATACAGGCACATTTATGTTCCTAGCGGCACTGTTTACAATAGCTAAGAAAGACATGAAAACAACCTAAATACCTAAATGTTTATCAGCAGAATAGATACAGAAGATACAGGGGATGCGTGTGTGTGTGTGTGTGTGTGTGTGTATGAGTAATATTTCATGAGATATTACTAAGCCAACAGAAAGAATCAAATAATGCCATTTTATATGAAGTAAGTCATAAGGAGAAAGACATATACTGTATGATATCACTTATATGTGGAATCTTAAATAGAGTACAGATCAATATATTTACAAAATAAAAATAGTCACAGATTCAGAGAACAGACTTGTGGTTGTCAAGAAGGAAGGGGTTGGAGTGATGGAATGGGACTCAAGGATTAGCAGGGGCAAATAATTACATATATTTGGGACACATATATGTATAACTGAGTCATTTTGCTGTATATAAGAAATTAACACAACATTGTAAATCAACTATTCTTGAATAAAAATTTTCAAAAAAAGGAAGATAATCATTATATGTAATGTAACTGAAAAGTTTTTAAACCCCAGAACATAATCACTTTTGTTTTATTAAATTTGTCTCCTTTCTGTACTCACAATGAAATAATATCAGAAAAGAATTGAAGTTTAGTGGAAATTGCTATCATATAACTTATGCTTTGAAATTGGTAAGTATAAATTTTATTTTTATTTTTTTACAAAGGTATAGATAAATCAGAAGATAGTCATGATTTATTAATAAAGAAATATATATTATATAGCATTTTTAGCAATTAAAAATCAGCAGGTGTATACATGTGTGTAAACATGTGTATGTATACTTTTTAATATACATATATATTTACTTTAAATAAATTTATATAACAAAAATATGCATAAATCTGTTAACAGTGTTTGACTGTGGATAGTGGCATTATTATTCTTCCCTTTCATGTATCACTGCTTTGTCATGGTAAAGGGGCTTGCATAATTCAGTGAAGCTATGAACCATGCCATGCAGGATAACCCAAGATGCATGGATCATATTGAAGAGTTCTGACAAAATGTGGTCCACAGGAGAAATAATGACAACCCACTCCAGTATTCTTACCTGGAAAACTCCATGGACAATAAGTATGAAAAGGCAAAAATATATGATGCTGGGAGATGAGCCCCCCTAGGTTGGAAGGTGTCCAATAGTCTACTAGGGAAGAGCAGAGGGCAGTTACTAATAGCTCTAGAAAGAATGAAGTGGCTGGGCCAAAGCAGAAACGATGCTCTGTTGTAGGTGTGTCTAGTGGTAAAAGTAAAGTTGAATACTGTAAAGAGTAATATTGCATAGGCACCTGGAATATTGGGATTCCCAGGTGGTGCTAGTGGTAAAGAACCTGCCTGCCAATTCAGGAGATATAAGATACATGGGTTCGATCCCTATGTTGGGAGAATCCCCTGGAGAAGGGCATGGAAACCCATTTCAGTATTCTTGCCTGTAGAATCCCAATGGACAGAGGAACCTGATGGGCTACATTCCATAGGATCACACAGAGTTGAACATGACTGAAGTAACTTAGCATGGCACATCACCTGGAATGTTAGGTCCATGAATCAAGGTAAATTGGATATGATCAAGCAGGAGATGGAAAGATTGAACATTGACATCATAAGACTCAGTGAACTAAAATGGATGGGAAAGGGCAAATTTAATTTAGATGACCAGTATATGAACTACTATGAGCAAGAATCCCTTAAAAAATGGAATAGCTCTCATAGTCAACAAGAGACCAAAATGCACTATTTGGGTGCAATCTCAAAAATGACAGAATGTCTTTCATTCATTTCCAAGGCAAACCATTCAACATCACTGTAATCCAAGACTATGTTGAACCACTGATGCCAAAGAAGCTGACGTTGACTAGTTCTATAAAAGCCTACAACACTTTCTAGAATGAACACTGGGGAAAAAAAAAAGAGAGAGAGAGAGAGAGAGATGTCTTTCTCATCATACAGGATTAGAATGCAAAAGTATAGACCCAAGAGATATCCATAATAACACACAAGTTTGGCCTTGGAGTACAGAATAAAGCAGGGAAACTCCAGATATGTTTCTAATAAGCAGGCATGTTTAAAAAAAATTGGACTGTATGAGGATCTTTTACTTTTATCCTGTTTCACTATTTCTATTTCATATTCACTGCTCCCATTTCATTTAGTCTATGTTTTTCCAATTTTTCCATCTCTCTCTCTCTTTTTAAATATAAATTAATGTATTTTAATTGGAGGTTAATTACTTTAAAATATTATATTGGTTTTGCCATACATCAACATGAATCCACCACGGGTGTACATGTGTTCCCTCTCCTGAACCCCCCTTCCAGCTCCCTCCCCATACCATCCCTCTGGGTCATCCCAGTGCACCAGGCCCGAGCATCCTGTATCATGCATTGAACCTGGACTGGCGATTCGTTTCACATATGATATTATACAGGTTTCAATGTCATTCTCCCAAATCACCCCACCTTCTCCCTCTCCCACAAAGTCCAAAAGACTGTTCTATATATCTGTGTCTCTTTTGCTGTCTCTCATACAGGGTTATTGTTACCATCTTTCTAAATTCCATATATATATGCATTAGTATACTGCGTTGGTGCTTTTCGTTCTGGCTTACTTCACTCTGTATAATAGGCTCCAGTTTTATCCACCTCATTAGAACTGATTCAAATTTATTCTTTTTAATGGCTGAGTAATATTCCATTGTGTATATGTACCACAGCTTTCTTATCCACTCATCTGCTGATGGACATCTAGGTTGGTTCCATGTCCTGGCTACTATAAACAGTGCTGCGATGAACATTGGGGTACACGTGTCTCTTTCAGTTCTGGTTTTCTCAGTGTGTATGCCCAGCAGTGTGATTGCTGGGTCATATGGCAGTTCTATTTCCAGTTTTTTAAGGAGTCTCCACACTGTTCTCTATAGTGGCTGTACTAGTTTGCATTCCCTCCAACAGTATAAGAGGGTTCCCTTTTCTCCACACCCTCTCCAGCATTTATTGCTTGTAGACTTTTGTATCGCAGCCATTCTGACTGGCGTGAAATGGTACCTCATTGTGGTTTTGATTTGCATTTCTCTGATAATGAGTGATGTTGAGCATCTTTTCATGTGTTTGTTAACCATCTGTATGTCTTCTTTGGAGAAATGTCTGTTTAGTTCTTTGGCCCATTTTTTGATTGGGTGGTTTATTTTTCTGGAATTGAGCTGCAGGAGTTGTTTGTATGTTTTTGAGATTAATTCTTTGTCAGTTGCTTCATTTGCTATTATTTTCTCCCATTCTGAAGGCTGTCTTTTCACCTTGCTTATAGTTTCCTTTGTTGCACAGAAGCTTTTAATTTTAATTAGGTCTCACTTGTTTATTTTTGCTTTTATTTCCAATATTCTGTGAGGTGGTTCAAAGAGTATCCTGCTGTGATGTATGTCGGAGAGTGTTTTGCCTATGTTCTCCTCTAGGAGTTTTCTAATTTCTGGTCTTAAATTTGGATCTTTAATCCATTTTGAGTTTATTTTTGTGTATGGTGTTAGAAAGTGTTCTAGTTTCATTCTTTTACAAGTGGTTGATCAGTTTTCCCAGCACCACTTGTAAAGAGATTGTCTTTTCTACATTGTATATTCATACCTCCTTTGTCAAAGCATCTCCCTGGAATGCGGGAGACCTGGGTTTGATCCCTGGGTCGGGAAGATCCCTGGAGAAGGAAATGGCAACCCACTCCAGTACTCTTGCCTGGAGAATCCCATGGAGGGAGGAGCCTGGTAGACTAAAGTCCATAGGGTCACAAAGATTTGGACACGGCTTCCCTGGTGGCTCAGAGGGTAAAGTGTCTGCCCGCAATGCGGGAGACCTGGGTTCGATCCCTGGGTCAGGAAGACTCCCTGGAGAAGGAAATGGCAACCCACTCCAGTGCTCTTGCCTGGAAAATCCCATGGACGAGAAGCCTGGTGAGCTACAGTCCATGATCGCAAAGAGTCGGACACGACTGAGCAACTTCAGTTTCACTTGTCAAAGATAAGGTGTTCATAGGTGCTCCAATTTATCTCTGGGCTTTCTATTTGGTTCCATTGATCTATATTTCTGCCTTTGTGCCAGTACCATACTGGCTTGATGACTGTGGCTTTGTAGTAGAGACTTAAGTCAGGCAAGTTGATTCCTCCAGTTCCATCCTTCTTTCTCAAGATTGCTTTGGCTAGTCGAGGTTTTTTATATTTCCATACAAATCTTGAAATTACTTGTTCTAGCTCTGTGAAAAGTACCGTTGGTAGTTTGATAGGGATTGCATTAAATCTATAGATTGCTTTGGGTAGTATACTCATTTTGACTCTATTGATTCTTCTGATCCATGAAGACGGTATATTTCTCCATCTATTAATGTCCTCTTTGATTTCTTTCACCAGTGTTTTAAGTTTTCTATATATAGGTCTTTAGTTTCTTTAGGTAGATATATTCCTAAGTATTTTATTCTTTTTGTTGCAATGGTGAATGGAATTTTTTGCTTAATTTCTCTTTCTGTTTTCTCATTATTAGTGTATAGGAATGCAAGGAATTTTTGTGTGTTGACTTTATATCCTGCAACTTTACTATATTCATTGATTAGCTCTAGTAATTTTCTGAGGGAGTCTTTAGGGTTTCCTATGTAGAGGATCATGTCATCTGCAAAAAGTAGAGTTTTACTTCTTTTCCAAATTGGATTTCTTTTATTTCTTTTTCTGCTCTGATTGCTGTGGCCAAAACTTCCAAACCTATATTGAATAGTAATGGTGAAAGTGGGCACCCTTGTCTTGTTCCTGACTTTAGGGGAAATGCTTCCAGTTTTTCACCATTGAGGATAATGTTTGCTGTGGGTTTGTCATATATAGCTTTTATTATGTTGAGGTATGTTCCTTCTATTCCTGCTTTCTGGAGAGTTTTTATCATAAATGGATGTTGAATTTTGTCAAAGGCTTTCTCTGCATCTATTGAGATAATCATATGGCTTTTATTCTTCAATTTGTTATTGGGGTGTATTACATTGATTGATTTGAGGATATTGAAGAATCTTTGCATCCCTGGGATAAAGCCCACTTGGTCATGGTGTATGATTTTTTTAATGTGTTGATGGATTGTTTGCTAGAATTTTGTTAAGGATGTTTGCCTGTATGTTCATCAGTGATATTGGCCTGTAGTTTTCTTTTTCATGGCATCTTTGTCAGGTTTTGGTATTAGGGTGATGGTGGCCTCATAGAATGAGTTTGGAAGTTTACCTTCCTCTGCAATTTTCTGGAAGAGTTAGAGTAGGATAGGTGTTAGCCCTTCTCTAAATTTTTGGAAGAATTCAGCTGTGAAGCCATCTGGACCTGGCCTTTTGTTTACTGGAAGATTTCTGATTACAGTTTCAATTTCTCTGCTTGTGATAGGTCTGTAAGATTTTCTGTTTCTTCCTGGTTCAGTTTTGGAAAGTTGTACTTTTCTAAGAATTTGTCCATTTCTTCCACGTTGTTCATTTTATTGGCATATAATTGCTGATAGTATTCTCTTATGATCCTTTGTATTTCTGTGTTGTCTGTTGTGATCTCTCCATATTCATTTCTAATTTTATTGATTTGATTTTTCTCCCTTTGTTTCCTGATGAGTCTGGCTAATGATTTGTCAATTTTATTTATCCTTTCAAAGAACCAGCTTTTGGCTTTGTTGATTTTTGCTATGGTCTCTTTTTTTTCTTTTGCATTTATTTCTGCCTTAATCTTTGAGATTTCTTTCCTTCTACTAACTCGGGGGTTCTCCATTTCTTCCTTTTCTAGTTGCTTTAGGTGTAGAGTTAGGTTATTTATTTGACTTTTTTCTTGTTTCTTGAGGTATGCCTGTATTGCTATGAACTTTCCCCTTAGCACTGATTTTACAGTGTCCCACAGGTTTTGGGTTGTTGTGTTTTCTTTTTATTCGTTTCTATGCATATTTTGATTTCTTTCTTTTTTTTTTTAATTTCCCCTGTGATTTGTTGGTTATTCAGCAGCCTGTTGCTCAGCTTCATATGTTGGAATTTCTAATAGTTTTTCTCTTGTAATTGAGATCTAATCTTAATGCATTATGGTCAGAAAAGATGCTTGGAATGACTTCAATTTTTTTGAATTTGCCAAGGCTAGATTTATGGCCCAGGATTTGACCTATCCTGCAGAAGGTTCCGTGTGTGCTTGAGAAAAAGGTGAAATCCAATGTTTTGGGGTGAAATGTCCTATAGATATCAATTAAGTCTAACTGGTCTATTGTATCATTTAAAGTTTGTGTTTCCTTGTTAATTTTCTGTTTAGTTGATCTATCCATAGGTGTGAGTGGGGTATTAAAGTCTCCCACTATTAATGTGTTATTGTTAATTTCCCCTTTCATACTCGTTAGCATTTGTCTTACATATTGCCGTGCTCCTATGTTGGGTTCATATATTTATAATTGTTATATCTTCTTCTTGGATTGATCCTTTGATCTTTATGTAGTGGCCTTCTTTGTCTCTTTTCACAGCCTTTGTTTTAAAGTCTATTTTATCGGATATGAGTATTGCTACTGCTAATTTCTTTTGGTCTCTATTTGCATGGAAAATCTTTTGCCAGCCTTTCACTTTCAGTCTGTATGTGTCCCTTGTTTTGAGGTGGGTCTCTTGTAGACAACATATATAGGGGTCTTGTTTTTGTATCCATTCAGCCAGTCTTTGTCTTTTGTTTGGGGCATTCAACCATTTATGTTTAAGGTAATTATTGATAAGGATGATCCCATTGCCATTTACTTTATTGTTTTGGGTTCAGGTTTATACACCCTTTTTGTGTTTCCTGTCTAGAGAAGATCCTTTAGCATTTGTTGGAGAGCTGCTTTGGTGGTGCTGAATTCACTCAACTTTTGCTTGTGTGTAAAGCTTTTGAATACTCCTTCATATTTGAGTGAGATCCTTGCTGGGTACAATAATGTGGGCTGTAGGTTATTTTCTTTCATCACTTTAAGTATGTCTTGCCATTCCCTCCTGGCCTGAAGAGTTTCTATTGAAAGATCCGCTGTTATCCTTATGGGAATCCCCTTGTGTGTTATTTGTTGTTTTCCCCTTGCTGCTTTTAACATTTGTTCCTTGTGTTTGACCTTTGTTAATTTGATTAATATGTGTCTTAGAGTGTTTTGCCTTGGGTTTATCCTGTTTGGGACTCTCTGGGTTTCTTGGACTTGGGTGATTATTTCCTTCCCCATTTTAGGGAGGTTTCCAACTATTATCTCCTCAAGTATTTTCTCATGGTCTTTCTTTTTGTCTTCTTCTTCTGGGACTATGATTTGAATGTTGGAGTGTTTCATATTGTCCTGGAGGTCTCTGAGATTGTCCTCATTTCTTTCAATTCGTTTTTCTTTTTTTCCTCTCTAATTTATTTATTTCTACCATTCTATTTTCTACTCCACTAACCCTATCTTCTGCCTCCCTTATTCTACTATTTGTTGCCTCCAGAGTGTTTTTGATCTAATTTATTGCATTATTCATTATATATTGACCTTTTTTTTTCCTTCTAGGTCCTTGTTAAACGTTTCTTGCATCTTCTCACTCTTTGCCTCCAGGCTATTTATCTGTGATTCCATTTTTATTTCAAGATTTTGGATCATTTTCACTATCAATATTCAGAATTCTTTATCAAGTAGATTCCCTATCTCTTCCTCTTTAGTTTGGTTTGGTGGGCATTTATCATGTTCCTTTACCTGATGGGTATTCCTCTGTCTCTTCATCCTGTTTATTTTGCTGCATTTGGGGTGGCCTTTCTGTATTCTGGTAATGTGGATTTCTCTGTATTGTGGAGTTTCCTCACTGTGGGTGGGGTTGTACAGGTGGCTTGTCAATGTTTCTTGGTCAGGGAAGCTTGTGTCGGTGTTCTGGTGGGTGGAGCTGGATTTCTTCTCTCTGGAGGGCAATGAAGTGTCCAGTAATGAGTTATGAGATGTCAGTGGTTTTGGAGTAACTTTGTGCAGCCTGTATATTGGAGCTCAGGGCTGTGTTCCTCTGTTGGTGGAGAATTTGCATGCTATGTTTTGCTCTGGAACTTGTTGGGCCTTGGGTGGTGCTTGGTTTCAGGACTATGGTTTTTCCTGTGGTCATGAGTGGATGTGAGAGTTGGACTGTGAAGAAAGCTGAGGGCTGAAGAATTGATACTTTTGAACTGTGGTGTTGGAGAAGACTCTTGAGAGTCCCTTGGACTGCAAGGAGATCCAACCAGTCCATTCTGAAGGAGATCAGCCCTGGGATTTCTTTGGAAGGAATGATGGTAAAGCTGAAACTCCAGTACTTTGGCCACCTCATGAGAAGAGTTGACTCATTCAAAAGACTCTGATGCTGGGAGGGATTGGGGGCAGGAGGAGAAGGGGACGACCCAGGATGAGATGGCTGGATGGCATCACGGACTCGATGGACATGAATCTGAGTGAACTCCGGGAGTTGGTGATGGACAGGGAGGCCTGGCGTGCTGCGATTCATGGGGTCGCAAAGAGTCGGACATGACTGAGCAACTGAATTGAACTGAACTGAACTGAACTTATGGAGGCGTTTGAGGAGCTCCTATCAATTAATGTGCCCTGGAGTCAGGAGTTCCCTTCTGTTCTCAGGATTTGGACTTAAGACTCGTGCTTCTGATTTTCAGTCTTATATTTACAGTAGTCTCATGATGTCTCCTTCTATATAGCACCATTGATAAGACATCTAGGTTAAAGATGAAAAGTTTCTCCACAGTGAGGGATACCCGGAGAGGTTCACAGAGTTACATGGAGAAGAGAAGAGGGAGGAGGGAGTTGAAGGTGACCCGAATGAGATGAGATGGAATCAAAAGAGGAGAGAGCAAGCTAGGCAGTCATCACTTCCTTATGTGAGCTCCACAGTCTGGATCTCTCAGAGATGTTCACAGAGTTATACAGAGCAGAGAAGAGGGAGGAAGGAGACCGAGGTGGCCAGGGGGATAAAGTGGGAATCAAAAGGAGAGAGACAGATCCAGCCTGTAATCAGTTCCCTACGTGTTCTCCACCGTCTGAAACACACAGAGATTCACAGGGTTGGGTAGAGAATAGAAGGGGGAGGGAGGAGATAGAGGCGACCTGGTGGAGAAAAAGGAGTGTCCAAAGGGAGAGAGAGCAGTCAAGCCAGTAATCTCACTCCCAAGTAAAAATGGGTACTGAAGATTGGATTTTTAAAGGTACAAAATTGATAACAAATACCAAAAAGCAAAGATTAAAAATCTAGAGTAGAGGTTGGATTTTTAAAAATACAATATTAAAGAAAAAGAAGAAGAACGAAAAAAAGTCACAAAAATTATTTTATATGAAGTTTGCTTTAAAAATAGGGTCTTTTTTTTTTTTAAAGTAATAGTAGGTTATAAAATTGAAAATTAAAGGAGTAATAGAGGACTTAAAAATTTAAAAAAAGTTAAAAAGAAAGAAAAAAAATGATTGTAAAAATAGTAAAGATATATCTAGGACTGTCTCTGGTGTTGTTGTGGGCAGTATAGGGTCAGTTCATTTTCGGCTAGTTCCTTCATTCAGCTTATATTTCTCAAGATCTACAGGTCCCTTCCTATGTCAGTTCAGTTCAATTGCTCAGTCATGTCCAACTCTTTGCGACCCCATGAGTCGCAGCATGCCAGGCCTCCTTGTCCATCACCATCTCCTGGAGTTC
Organism: Oryx dammah; assembly: GCF_014754425.2. Classification (NCBI taxonomy): domain Eukaryota; kingdom Metazoa; phylum Chordata; class Mammalia; order Artiodactyla; family Bovidae; genus Oryx; species Oryx dammah. Next base: position 962,290 of record NW_024070196.1, read on the forward strand.
ACTCAGACTCACGTCCATTGAGTCAGTGATGCCATCCAGCCATCTCATCCTCTGTCATCCCCTTCTTCTCTTGCCCCCAATCCCTCCCAGCATCAGAGTTTTTTCCAGTGAGTCAACACTTCGCATGAGGTGGCCAAAGTACTGGAGTTTCAGCTTTAGCATCATTCCTTCCAAATCCCAGGGTTGATCTCCTTCAGAATGGACTGGTTGGATCTCCTTGCAGTCCAAGGGACTCTCAAGAGTTTTCTCCAACATCAGAGTTAAAAAGCATCAATTCTTTGGCCCTCAGCCTTCTTCACAGTCCAAATCTCACATCCATACATGACTACTGGAAAAACCATAGCCTTGACTAGACGGACCTTAGTCGGCAAAGTAATGTCTCTGCTTTTGAATATGCTATCTAGGTTGGTCAAAACTTTTCTTCCAAGGAGTAGCGTCTTTTAATTTCATGGCTGCAGTCACCATCTGCAGTGATTTTGGAGCCCCAGAAAATAAAATCTGACACTGTTTCCACTATTTCTCCATCTATTTCCCATGAAGCGATGGGACTGGATGCCATGATCTTCTTTTTCTGAATGTTGAGCTTTAAGCCAACTTTTTCGCTCTCCTCTTTCACTTTCATCAGGAGGCTTTTTAGTTCCTCTTCACTCTCTGCCATAAGGGTGGTGTCATCTGCATATCCTAGGTTATTGATATTCCTCCTGGCAATCTTGATTCCAGCTTGTGTTTCTTCCAGGCCAGCATTTCTCATCGGTACTAACTACAGGGTTTTAATCTATCGCACCTGTCACTTCCAAGGCGATTCCCTGTTTTAGCTTCTTCTGTTTGCTGGCCTCTTCAGTATCTGATTTCCGCCCTGACACAAGGGGGCGGTGGTGAACACTTTTTTAGGTTCACTTGTTCAGTTGTGCTTTTCATTCCAATCCCAAAGAAAGGCAATGCCCCCAAATGCTCAAACTACCGCACAATTGCACTCATCTCACATGCTAGTAAAGTAATGCTCAGAATTCTCCAAGCCAGGCTTCAGCAATATGTGAACCGTGAATTTCCTGATGTTCAAGCTGGTTTTAGAAAAGGTAGAGGAACAAGAGATCAAATTGCCAACATCCGCTGGATCTTGGAAAAGCTAGAGAGTTCCAGAAAAACATGTATTTCTGCTTTCTTGACTATGTCAAAGCCTTTGCCTGTATGGATCACAAAAAACTGTGGAAAATTCTGAGAGAGATGGGAATACCAGACCCCCTGACCTGCCTCTTGAGAAATCTGTATGCAGGTCAGGAAGCAACAGTTAGAACTGGACATGGAAAAACAGACTGGTTCCAAATAGGAAAAGGTGTACGTCAACGTTATATATTGTCACCCTACTTATTTAACTTCTATGCAGAGTACATCATGAGAAACGCTGGACTGGAAGAAGCACAAGCTGGAATCAAGATTGCTGGGAGAAATAGCAATAACCTCAGATATGCAGATGACACCACCCTTATGGCAGAAAGTGAAGAAGAACTAAAAAGCCTCTTGATGAAAGTGAAAGTGCAGAGTGAAAAAGTTGGCTTAAAGCTCAACATTCAGAAAACGAAGATCATGGCATCCGATCCCATCACTTCATCGAAATAAATGGGGAAACAGTGGAAACAGTGTCAGATTTTATTTTCTGGGCTCCAAAATCACTGCAGATGGTGACTGCAGCCATGAAATTAAAAGACGCTTACTCCTTGGAAGAAAAGTTATGACCAGCCTAGATAGCATATTCAAAAGCAGAGACATTACTTTGCCGACTAAGGTCCATCTAATCAATGCTATGGTTTTTCCTGTGGTCATGTATGGATGTGACAGTTGGACTGTGAAGAAGGTTGAGCACTGCAGAATTGATGCTTTTGAACTGTGGTGTTGGAGAAGACTCTTGAGAGTCCCTTGGACTGCAAGGAGATCCAACCAGTCCATTCTGAAGGAGATCAGCCCTGGGTGTTCTTTGGAAAGAATGATGCTAAAGCTGAAACTCCAGTACTTTGGCCACCTCATGAGAAGAGTTGACTCACTGGAAAAGACTCTGATGCTGGGAGGGATTGGGGGCAGGAGGAGAAGGGGACGACAGAGGATGAGATGGCTGGATGGCATCACTGACTCGATGGCCATGAGTCTGAGTGAACTCTGGGAGTTGGTGATGTACAGGGAGGCTGGGGTCGCAGAGAGTTGGACACGACTGAGCGACTGAACTGAACTGAAATGAGTCAGTCTTTTTTTCTGTGAGCAGGCCTGGCAGTGTCTTAGGTTAAGGCTTTTCACCTGCTAGCTATCCCACAGTCTGGTTTGATAGCCCAAGTTGGCTCCTTCACATTGCCCTTGGGGCATTCAGACCTGGTCCTTACTCTAAGCAATGCAGCCCGTGCCTCCCTGCCCAGACCCTGCTTGCTAGTTGTGGATGCAGACATCTGCACTGCTTCTCTGCTGGGGGAGTTACCGTTGGGCACATAATCTGTGGTTTTTAATTATTATTATTATTTTTTAAATTTTTCCTCCTGGTAATGTTGCCCTCTCTGGTTTCAAGGCTTTCCACACATTCGGCAGTGAGAGTGTTTCCTGGTGTTTGGAAACCTCTCTTTTTAAGACTCCCTTCCTGGAACATAGGTCCGTCCTACCTCTTTTGTCTCTCTTTTTGTCTTTTATAATTTTTCCTACCTCCTTTCAAAGATAATGGGCTGCTTTTCTGGGTGCCTGTTGTCCTCTGCCAGCATTCAGAAGTTGTTTTGTGGAATTTACTCAGCGTTCAAATGTTCTTTTGATGAATTTGTCAGGGAGAACGTAATCTCCCCATACTATTCTTCCACCATCTTAGGACCGCCTCCTCTCTCTCTCTCTTTTTTTTTTTTTTGATGTTCTTTTTCAAGCCTTTATCAAGCATAGTAGAAAAACTTTCATATATGTATATAAAAATAATATGCATCATGTATATATTTTAGAAAAATTATGACTTTTTGCTTAACTAAAAATTCTATGACATTTTGATTCCACATGTTTGACTTTGTATCAGTAGAATTCTAGTTTTCTAATTTTAAAAAATATATATGCAACAAGGAACTCCAATACTTTGGTCACCTGATGTGAACAGCCGACTCATTGGAAAAGACCTCAATGCTGGGAAAGAATTGAAGGGAAAAGGAGAAGGGGTGACAGGATGAGATGGTTGATAGCATCACCAACTCAGTGGACATGAATTTTTAAAATTAATTAATTAATTTTAATTGGAGGTTACTTTACAATATTATGGTGGTTTTTGCTGTACATCAACATGAATCAGCCACAAGTGTACATGTGTCCCCCCAACCTGAACCTCTTTCACTTCCCTACCCACCCCATCCCTCTGGGTTACCCCAGAACACTTGCACTGTCATCTGTTTTACATATGGTCATATACACGTTTCAATGCTATTCTCTCAAATCATCCCACTGTCACCTTCTCCCACACAGTCCAATAGATTTTTTAGCAAACTCTCAGAGATAGTGAAGGACAGATGACTATGGCATGGGGTCACAAAGAATTGGACACGACTTACTGACCGAATAGCAACAAAATGATCATATCTGACTCTTTGCAACCCCATGGACTATACAGTCCATGGAATTCTACAGACCAGAACACTGTTGTGGGGACCTTTCCTTTCTCCAGGGGATCTTCCCAATCCATGGATCAAACCTAGGTCTCCTGCATTTCAGGCAGATTCTTTACCAGCTGAGCCACAAAGAAAGCCCAAGAATACTGGAGTGGGTAGCCTATCCCTTCTCCAGTAGATCTTCCTGACCTGCATTGCAGGTAGATTCTTTACAACTGAGCTATCAGGGAAGACTAGTAAGTGCTGAAAAATCAACAAATCTTGAAATTTCCCTTATGTTTTGCTAAAAACTATAATTATATTAGTAATTATAGCTTTAATTTAAAAATCAACAACATTTACTACACACATGCAAGTTGTGCAGCTTTAGCAACCACATTTGAATAAGGAGCAGTGGCAAAACTTTTCTTCTATAACACAGAGAGCTCAACCTGGTGCTTTGTGACAACCTAGGAGCATGGGTTGGAAAATTGGAAAATTCAGCCATGGCCACAGGACTGGAAAAGATCAGTTTTCAGTCCAATCCCAAAGAAAGGCCATGCCAAAGAATGTTCAAACTACTGTACAATTGCACTCATCTCACACGCTACTAAAGTAATTCTCAAAATCCTCCAAGCCAGGCCTCAACAACACATGAACTATGAATTTCCAGATGTTCAAGCTGGGTTTAGAAAAGACAGAGGAACCGGAAATCAAATTGCCAGTATCTGATAGATCATTGAAAAAGCCAGAGAGTTCCAGAATAACATCTATTTCTTCTTTATTGACTATACCAAAGACTGTGACTGTGTGGATCACAATAAACTGTGGAAAATTCTGAAAAAGATGGGAATACCAGACCACCTGACCTGCCTTTTGAGAAATCTGTATGCATGTCAGGAAGCAACAGTTAGACCTGGACATGGAACAACAGACTGGTTCCAAATAGGGAAAGGAGTACATTAAGGCTGTATATTGTCATCCTGCTTATTTGACTGATATGCAGAGTACATAATGAGAAACACTAGGCTGGAAGAAGCACAAGCTGGGATCAAGATTTCCGGGAGAAATATCAATAACCTCAGATATGCAGATGACACCACCCTTATGGTAGAAACTGAGGAAGAACTAAAGAACCTCTTGATGAAAGTAAAAGAGGAGAGTGAAAAAGCTGGCTTCATTGAAACATGTATAATATCACATAATAAACAAATCGCCAGTCTATTTTCGATGCGGGATACAGGATGCTTGGGGCTGGTGCACTGGGATGTCCCAGAGGGATGATATGGGGAGGGAGGTGTGGTGGGGTTCAGGATTGGGAATACGTGTACACCCATGGTGGATTCATGTTGATGTATGGCAAAACCAATACAATATTGTAAAGTTAAATAAAATAATAATAATAATAAAATAAAATAAAAAAGGAAACTAAGATCATGGTATCTGGTCCCATCACTTCTTGGCAAACAGATGGGGAAACAGTGGCATGCTTTATTTTGGAGGGCTCCCAAATCACAGCAGATGGTAACTGCAGCCATGAAATGAAAAGATGCTATTCCTTGGAAGGAAAGTTATGACCAACCTAGACAGCATATTAAAAAGCAGATGACTTTGTCAACAAACGTCCATCTAGTCAAGGCTATGGTTTTTTCCAGTGGTCATGTATGGATGTGAAAGTTGGACTATAAAGAAAGCTGAGCACTAAAGAATTGCTGCTTTTGAACTGTGGTGTTGGAGAAGACTCTTGAGAGTCCTTTGGATGCAAGGAGATCCAGCCAGTCCATCCTAAAGGAAATCAGTCTTGAATATTCATTGGAAGGACTGATGTTGAAGCTGAAACTCCAATACTTTGGCCACCTGATGCAAAAACTGACTCATTTGAAAAGACCCTGATTCTGAGAAAGACTGAAGGCGGGAGGAGAAGGGAATACCAGAGGATGAGATGGTTGGATGGCATCACTGACTCAGTGGACACGAGTTTGGGTAAACTCCGGGAGTTGGTGATGGGCAGGGAGGCCTGGCCTGCTGCAGTCCATTGGGTAGCAAAGAGTTGGACACGATTGAGCAACTGAACTGAACTGAACTGACTGAAAGGGGTGGGATGCAGTGGGGAGTGGGAGGGAGATTCGAGATGGAGGGGACTTATGTATGTTATGTTGTTGTTTGACAGAAGCCAACATGGCATTGTAAGGCAATTACCCTCCAATTTAAAAAAAAAAAAAAAAAAAAAAAACTTCTTCTACTAAACACATGTAAAATGATTTCAATGAGAAAATCTTTATCATTCAGAAAAATTAACAAATTATATTCAAATATATATCATTAAGCAAAATTAGTCATGGATCTATGAAAACATTATTCAGCAATAAAATAGTAAGAATTTCTAGATGAAAACAGACATGATATATGAAATATGTAATGAAGGAGGAGCTAGCTGATTGTCACCAAAATGGTAGTATAGGAGCCCCCAGACTGCACCTTTCTCAAAAGACCAAAAATTAAAGAGTTTTCCACAACAAAAACAACACTGGGAAGAGCTCTAGAGTCCCTTTAAGAAGTTTCAGGCTCAAAAATCTCAGAATAACTGAACAAGAAGAAAAAGCAGACAGCTTCATCCCATTCCTCAAGCCAGCACTGCTTTAAGCCAAGAGGAAACTTCCCAGCTACAGATTTTTCCTCATGGGAATGGTGGAGTGAGCAACTACCTCCTCCGCCATTCATAGCACTATGTGAAGGCCCCCCTTACTTTCACCCAACATAGACTGGCAAAGCTGAGGTGTATAGAAACAGCTAGAAACAAGGGGAAAAAACAGGGGTTACTAGTAGCAGTAACTCAGAAAGAGTGATCACATTTCACAGTGACCTGCTCTGCAAACAAACGCAGTGGCTTTCACCACTGAAGGAACCAACCCTGAAGATTTCACCAGCTTTGACCCCACAAGTATTAATATTTGCCATCTGAGTACCTTCCTACTTCCTGCTCCCCAGCCTCACTGGGGCCCAGAAACTGTATCAGCTGTCAGCCCAAGCCTCTGGAGCTGTACAAGTACAAGACACTACTCTAGACCACTGTGGGTGACATTCACTATCATAGACATACTCAGAGCTAACCCCTCCAGCTGTGCACTGGCATGCCACTGACCTGACACTTGTCTCCACTTTCCAGTGGAGTGTATGCCTCTGTGGGGAGACTGTGCAGCCATAGGCAAACATGCCAATAGCCAAAGTCCCAAATCTGTCGTGGGCCTGGATCAGGCCTGTGTCTGTCACTGGGCTGTACCACTGTAGCTAGGACCTCCAACAACTGTCACCCCCAGCCTTCTGTCTCCCAGCAACCCTCAGTGCCATGCTCCCATGGCAATGTTACAAAACATTGCCAAGTCCATGTGCCCAATGCACAATAAGGCCAAATAATATTAAAACATTGGAGTTTGGAACAGAGAAAGGTTTATTACAAGGCCATGCAAGGAGATGAGTGGCTCATGTCTTAAGAGCCCCAGAGTTACTGAAGGTTTTCAGCAAAGCCCTTTTATTTTATTTTATTTTTTATTTAATAAGTTTTTATTTTTACTTTATTTTAATTTACAATACTGTATTGGTTTTGCCATACATTGACATGAATCCACCACAGGTGTACATGAGTTCCCAAACATGAACCCCCCTCCCACCTCCCACCCCATATCATCTCTCTGGATCATCCCAGTGCACCAGCCCCAAGAATCCTGTATCCTGCATCGAACATAGACTGGCGATTCGTTTCTTACATGACAGTATATATGTTTCAATGCCATTCTCCCAAATCATCCCACCCTCTCCCTCTCTCACGGAGTCCAAAAGTCTGCTCTATACATCTGTGTCTCTTTTGCTGTCTTGCATACAGGGTCATCATTACCATCTTTCTAAATTCCATATATATGTGTTAGTATACTGTATTGATGTTTTACTTTCTGGCTTACTTCACTCTGTATAATTGGCTCCAGTTTCATCCTCTCATTAGAACTGATTCAAATGTATTCTTTTTAATGGCTGAGTAATACTCCATTGTGTATATGTACCACAGCTTTCTTATCCATTCGTCTGCTGATGGACATCTAGGTTGCTTCCATGTCCTGGCTATTATAAACAGTGCTGCAATGAACATTGGGGTACATGTGTCTCTTTCAATTCTGGTTTCCTCGGTGTGTATGCCCAGCAGTGGGATTGCTGGGTCATAAGGTAGTTCTATTTCCAGTTTTTTAAGGAATCTCCATACTGTTCTCCATAGTGGCTGTACTCGTTTGCATACCCACCAACAGTGTAAGAGAGTTCCCTTTTCTCCACACCCTCTCCAGCATTTATTGCTTGTAGACTTTTGGATCGCAGCCATTCTGACCGGTGTTAAGTGGTACCTCATTGTGGTTTTGATTTGCATTTCTTTGATAATGAGTGATGTTGAGCATCTTTTCATGTGTTTGTTAGCCATCCGTATGTCTTCTTTGGAGAAATGTCTATCTAGTTCTTTGGCCCATTTTTTGATTGGGTCATTTATTTTTCTGGAATTGAGCTGCATAAGTTGCTTGTATATTTTTGAGATTAGTTTGTCAGTGGCTTCATTTGCTATTATTTTCTTCCATTCCGAAGGCTGTCTTTTCAACTTGCTTATAGTTTCCTTTGTTGTGCAGAGGCTTTTAATTTTAATTAGATCCCATTTGTTTATTTTTGCTTTTATTTCCAGTATTCTGGGAGGTGGGTCATAGAGGATCCTGGTCTGATTTATGTCAGAGAGTGTTTTGCCTATGTTCTCCTCTAGGAGTTTTATAGTTTCTGGTCTTACATTTAGATCTTTAATCCATTTTGAGTTTATTTTTGTGTGTAGTGTTAGAAAGTAATCTAGTTTCATTCTTTTACAAATGGTTGACGAGTTTTCCCAGCACCACTTGTTAAAGAGATTGTCTTTACTCCATTGTATATTCTTGCCTCCTTTGTCAAAGATAAGGTGTCCATATGCATGTGGGTTTATCTCTGGGCTTTCTATTTGGTTCCATTGATCTATATTTCTGTCTTTGTGCCAGTACCATACTGTTTTGATGACTGCGGCTTTGCAGTAGAGCCTGAAGTCAGGCAGGTTGATTCCTCCAGTTCCATTCTTCTTTCTCAAGATTGCTTTGTCTATTTGAGTTTTTTTGTATTTCCATACAAGTTGTGAAATTATTTGTTCTAGTTCTGTGAAAAATACCGCTGGTAGCTTGATAGGGATTGCATTGAATCTGTAGATTGCTTTGGGTAGTATACTCATTTTGACTCTATTGATTCTTCCGATCCATGAACATGGTATATTTCTCCATCTATTAGTGTCCTCTTTGATTTCTTTCATCAGTGTTTTATAGTTTTCTATATATAGGTCTTTAGTTTCTTTAGGTAGATATATTCCTAAGTATTTTATTCTTTTTGTTGCAATGGTGAATGGAATTGTTTCCTTAATTTCTTTTTCGACTATCTCATTATTAGTGTATATGAATGCAAGGGATTTTTGTGTGTTGATTTTATATCCTGCAACTTTACTATATTCATTGATTAGCTGTATAATTTTCTGGTGGAGTCTTCAGGGTTTTCTATGTAGAGGATCATGTCATCTGCAAACAGTGAGAGTTTTACTTCTTCTTTTCCAATTTGGATTCCTTTTATTTCTTTTTCTTCTCTGAAGTGCTCACGGAACCTTCTCCAGGATAGATCACATTCTGGGCCATAAATCTAACCTTGATAAATTCAAAAAAATCTAAATCATTCCAAGCATCTTTTCTGACCATAATACATTAAGATTAGATATCAATTACAGGAGAAAAACTATTAAGAATTCCAACATATGGAGGCTGAACAACACGCTGCTAAATAACCAACAAATCACAGAAGAAATCAAAAAAGAAATCAAAATATGGATAGAAATGAATGCAAATAAAAGCAGAACAACCCAAAACATGTGGGACAGTATGAAAGCAGTGCTAAGAGGAAAGTTCATAGCAATACAGGCATACCTCAAGAAACAAGAAAAAGGTCAAATAAATAACCTAACTCTACACCTAAAGCAACTAGAAAAGGAAGAAATGGAGAACCCCAGAGTTAGTAGAAGGAAAGAAATCTCAAAAATTAGGGCAGAAATAAATGCAAAAGAAACAAAAGAGACCATAGCAAAAATCAACAAAGCCAAAAGCTGGTTCTTTGAAAGGATAAATAAAATAGACAAACTATTAGCCAGACTCATCAGGAAACAAAGGGAGAAAAATCAAATCAATAAAATTAGAAAATGAAAATTATATGCCAATAAAACAGACAACGTGGAAGAAATGGACAAATTCTTAGAAAAGTACAACTTTCCAAAACTGAACCAGGAAGAAATAGAAAATCTTAACAGACCCATCACAAGCCTGGAAATTGAAACTGTAATCTTCCAACAAACAAAAGCTCAGGTCCAGATGGCTTCACAGCTGAATTCTACCAAAAATTTAGAGAAGAGCTAACACCTATCCTACTCTAATTCTTCCAAAAAATTGCAGAGGAAGGTAAACTTGCAAACTCATTCTATGAGGTCACCATCACCCTAATTCCAAAACCTGACAAAGATGCCACAAAAAAGAAAACTACAGGCCAATATCACTGACGAATATAGATGCAAAAATCCTCAACAAAATTCTAGCAATCAGAATCCAACAACACATTAAAAGGATCATACACCATGACCAAGTGGGCTTTATCCCAGGGATGCCAGGATTCTTCAATATCTGCAAATCTCTCAATGTAATTCACCACATTAACAAACAAAAATAAAAGCCATATGATTATCTCAATAGATGCAGAGAAAGCCTTTGACAAAATTCAACATCCACTTATGATAAAAACTCTCCAGAAAGCAGGAATAGAAGGAACATACCTCAACATAATAAAAGCTATATATGACAAACCCACAGCAAACATCATCCTCAATGGTGAAAAACTGAAAGCATTTCCCCTAAAGTCAGGAACAAGACAAGAGTGCCCACTTTCACCGCTACTATTCAACATAGTTCTGGAAGTTTTGGCCACAGCAATCAGAGCAAAGCCCTTTTAAAAGCAAAATGGGGAGAAAGGAGCATGGTTAGTTGCAAACTTCCTGGTGTCAGATCCTTTGTTCTTGAAGTCAGGTCATGGTCAGTCATGTTTCTATAAATTTTTACCAAAATTTTAATTTATTTACATTTTAATAATTTTACCAAAATTATTATCTGTCCTGACAAGAAAGGGCAAAGTTCCAGGGTATAACTTTCACCCTCCAAGGTCCTGTGCCTGGCTAAGAGGAGGCAGAGCTCAGTCGGCAGCTCCCTCAGGACCAAGTCCCCAGACTCTGCTCAACTGTCATCCCTGAGAGAGCCAGGCATCCAACCCAATTTCAGGCTCCTCAAGCCACCCAAAGTGGGCAGACTAAGTCCCACAGGCTACAACCCAGGCAGACTGCCACTGTTATTACATTGCAGAGACCAAGATAAGGGAGAGGTTCACCATTGCCTCAAGGCCTGGGCCAAGGTTAGTGGGTGACCTTTGTGAAGGCTCTGAAGCCCTTGCAGAACACAGCCCCAAGCCTGTTCGCTGGGTCCCCCAGCTCACCCACTACCCCAAGTCTGGGTGAGCTGGAGGGCCTCAGGGAGAAGGACAGCATCTACCTCTTACCTCACTCTCCACCTCAGGATCACCACTCCACTGTTGTCTGAATCCTCTCATTAACTGTCCTTTCTTAACTGTTAGTTGCTTGTGGGCAGGGCCCACTTCTGTGCAGTCCAATGGCTGAATAGGACCGCTAATGGTCCCATGGCAACCATTGCCTGGTAACAAGGTGCAGTGGGGTGGGAAATGTAGTAACGGTCCACAGCAATGGCTCTGTGTTAAGAACTGGGTTCTGTCATGCACTATTACACTTGGATCTCGTCCACTACACACTTTTGCACCTGACACGCTGTACCATTAGACTAAGAGTCTCAGCATGTTCAAACAGGCCTCTGCCCACAGATAAATGTCTTCTCTTATTAAATTAGCTCATAAAGTCTGAACATTGTGGTTGCTTCTTCAAGTGTGCAAACACCTATGCAAATCTATAGGGATCACAAACAGTCAGGGAACATGACTCCACCAAATAAATACAAAGAAATGGAGATTCAGAAATTGCCTGGAAAGGAGTTCAAAATATTTGTTCTGAAGATGCTCAGAGATCTTCAAGATAATGCAAATACAAATTTTAAAAAAAAACTGTAAAAATATAAGGAGAAAAATATGAGAGTGAAATGAGTTTATCTAAGAGATAAAAGTATGAAGAAGAACCAAAAAGAAGTTTTGGAGACAAAGAATGCAAGGACTGAACTAAAAAATTCAATAGAGAGTTTGAATAGCAGACTTGATTAAACAGAAGAAAGAATCAGTGATTTCAAGGACAGATCAATTAAAATTACCCAATCAGAGGTGCAAATAGAAAAAAGAAAAAGGAGTGAAGAATGAAAAGCAATGAAGAAAGCCTACATGACTTACAGGACTCCATTAAGAGAAGCAATTTTTTACATCATTGGTGGCTCAGAAGAAGAGAAGGAGGAAGGATAGGAGGATAAAGAAACAGTGACAGAGAACTTCCTAAATCTGGGGATAGAATTTGACACCCAGGTTAGTGAAGCTAATAGGTCATCCCCAAATTTCAATAGAAAATTACCTTCTGTAAAACATTATAATAAATTTTAAAGAAAGAAACTACCTAAAATCAAAGATGAAAAAATAAAGTTTTGAAAGAACCAAAAGAAGAAGAAGAAAAAAAACCTCTCATGAAAGGAAACCCCCATAACACTATCAGCTGAATTCTCAGTAGTGGTCAGGAGAGAGTGGGATGATATTTTCAAAATGTAGAAAAAGAAAACTATGTATCAAGAATACTTGACCCCCAAAAAGTTGCCTTTCAGAAATGAAGGTGTGATAAAGATTCTTCCTAACAAACAGAACTAAGAGAGCTCATCACCACTGGAACTGCCTTACAGAAAATTCAAAAAGGAGTTCTTCAAACTGAGATGAAAGTACATTACTTTAATATAAAAACATATAGAAACATACAACACAGGCATGGACTCAGGCTCATAATTCTCTAATATGGTGATGTGTTAAAGCACTTAATCCTCATATAAAGGTTAATGGACAAAAGTATTAAAAATAGCTATAGCAACAAAAGATATAAAATATAAAAAAAAATCTAAGTTGTGACTTAAAAAACATAAAAGGAAGATTGGAGAAAGGCAGAACTTTGTATATAATTGAAGTTAAATCACTATCAACATAAAAAAGACTACTGTGTCTATGAGCTATTTTTTGTAAGCCTCATGATAATCACAAAGTAATAACTTACAGTAAATTTGCAAAAAATAAAGAAAAAGGAATCAAAGTAAACCACTACAGGAAATAATATATTCACAAAGAAAGGAATCAAGAGAGGAAGAACAAGAAAACTACAAGACAACCAAAAACAATAAGATACATTACTAAGTCTTTACTAATAAAAAATTTCTCTAGTGGTAAATAGATCAAAATTTTCAATCAAAAGACACAGAGTAACTGTATTGATTAAAACAAAACAAACAAACCAAAAACCAGACTCAACAGTATCATATTCACAGTGTCAATAATAGAAATTCTCAAGGAAATCAAAATGAATTGAATAAAATGAGACAAAATCAGGACCTGAAAGAATAATAAGATCATTCAGTAATAAGAGCTTTGAAATCAAGCATAAAAAATATGGAATTTAAATAAAAAAGTAAAATTTTATGTTTCATATGACTATATTATTATTACTGTAGAGTTGTATAATGATCATTGAATTGATACTGAACCTCTTCAGAAATGAGAAGATGGTCATTAAGAGAAGAAATATCATTGTTAACAAATATAATTATCAAATATTTTGTATTAAAATGAAGTAAAAAAAAAGAGTACAGAATGTTGTTAGATTCATATATGTGAAAAGTGCCAGGATGAAAAATAGCAACAAAAACTAAGGGCAAAATAAAGTACATGATTTCTTACTTTCTCTATTTCTATTTATGGAGTCCCTGTTAGTGCTAAGAGTTACTTCAATTTAAAAATTAAATTGTCATATATACATAGAGTTCAAAATGATTCTGTATTAAAGACAATCTCTTTAACAAGTGGTGCTGGGAAAACTCGTCAACCACTTGTAAAAGAATGAAACTAGAACACTTTCTAACACATTCACAAAAATAAACTCAAAATGGATTAAATGTAAGACCAGAAACTATAAAACTCCTAGAGGAGAACATAGGCAAAACACTCTCTGACATAAATCAGACCAGGATCCTCTATGACCCACCTCCCAGAATACTGGAAATAAAAGCAAAAATAAACAAATGGGATCTAATTAAAATTAAAGATTCTGGACAACAAAGGAAACTATAAGCAAGGTGAAAAGACAGCCTTCAGAATGGGAGAAAATAATAGCAAATGAAGCAACTGACAAACTACTAATCTCAAAAATATACAAGCAACTTATGCAGCTCAATTCCAGAAAAATAAACCACCCAATCAAAAAAAGGGCCAAAGAACTAAATAGACATTTCTCCAAAGAAGACATATAGATGGCTAACAAAAACATAGAAAGGCAATGCCAAAGAATGCTCAAACTACCGCACAATTGCACTCATCTCACATGCTAGTAAAATAATGCTCAGAATTCTCCAAGCCAGGCTTCAGCAATACATGAACCGTGAACCCCCTGATGTTCAATCTGGTTTTAGAAAAGGCAGAGGAACCAGAGATCAAATTGCCAACATCCACTGGATCATGGAAAAAGCAAGAGAATTCCAGAAAAACATTTATTTCTGCTTTATTGACTATGCCAAAGCCTTTGACTGTGTGGATCACAATAAACTGTGGGGAATTCTGAAAGAGATGGGAATAACAGACCCCCTGACCTGCCTCTTGAGAAATCTGTAGGCAGATCAGGAAGCAACGGTTAGAACTGGACATAGAACAACAGACTGGTTCCAAATAGGAAAAGGAGTACATCAACGCTGTATATTGTCACCCTTCTTATTTAACTTCTATGCAGAGTACATCATGAGAAATGCTGGACTGGAAGAAACACAAGCTGGAATCAAGATTGCCCTGGAGAAATATCAATAACCTCAGATATGCAGATGACACCACCCTTATGGTAGAAAGTGAAGAGGAACTGAAGAGCCTCTTGATGACAGTGAAAGAGGAGAGCGAAAACGTTGGCTTAAAGCTTAACATTCAGAAAACGAAGATCATGGCATCTGGTCCCATCACTTCATGGGAAATAGACGGGGAAACAGTGGAAACAGTGTCAGACTTTATTTTTTTGGGCTCCAAAATCACTGCAGGTGGTGACTGCAGCCATGAAATTAAAAGACGCATACTTCCTGGAATGAAAGTTATGACCAACCTAGATAGCATATTCAAAAGCAGACATTACTTTGCCGGCTAAGGTCCGTCTAGTCAAGGCTATGGTTTTTCCTGTGGTCATGTATGGATGTGAGAGTTGGACTGTGAAGAAGGCTGAGCACCGCAGAATTGATGCTTTTGAACTGTGGTGTTGGAGAAGACTCTTGAGAGTCCCTTGGACTGCAAGGAGGTCCAACCAGTCCATTCTGAAGGAGATCAGCCCTGGGATTTCTTTGGAAGGAATGATGCTGAAGCTGAAACTCCAGTATTTTGGCCACCTCATGAGAAGTGTTGACTCATTGGAAAAGACTCTGATGCTGGGAGGTATCGGGGGCAGGAGTAGAAAGGGACGACAGAGGATGAGATGGCCGGATGGCATCACGGACTCGATGGACATGAGTCTGAGTGAACTCCGGGAGATGAAGGACAGGGAGGCCTGGCGTGCTGCGATTCATAGGGTTGCAAAGAGTCGGACACGACTGAGCGACTGAACTGAACTGAACTGAACTGAACAAACACATGAAAAGATGCTCAACATCACTCATTATCAGAGAAATGCAAATCAAGACCACAATGAGGTACCATTTCATACCAGTCAAAATGGCTGCGATCCAAAACTCTACAAGCAATAAATGCTGGAGAGAGTGTGGAGAAAAGGGAACCTGCTTACACTGTTGGTGGGAATACAAACTAGTACAGCCACTATGGAGAACAGTGTGGAGATTCCTTCAAAAACTGGAAATAGAACTGCCTTATGACCCAGCAATCCCACTTCTGGGCATACACACCGAGGAAACCAGAATTGAAAGAGCCACGTGTACCCCAATGTTCATCGTAGCACTGTTTATATATTGCAGCCAGAACATGGAAACAACCTAGATGTCCATCAGCAGATGAATGGATAAGAAAGCTTTGGTACATATACACAATGGAGTATTACTCAGCCATTAAAAAGAATACATTTGAATCAGTTCTAATGAGGTGGATGAAACTGGAGCAGATTATACAGAGTGAAGTAAGCCAGAAAGAAAAACACCAATACAGTATACTAACACATATATATGGAATTTAGAAAGATGGTAATGATGACCCTATATGCGAGACAGCAAAAGAGACACAGATGTAAAGAACAGACTTTTGGACTCTGAGGGAGAGGGAGAGGGTGGGATGATTTGGGAGAATGGCATTGAAACATGTATACTATCATGTAAGAAACGAATCGCTAGTCTAGGTTCGATGCAGGATACAAGATGCTTGGGGCTGGTGCTCTGGGATGACCCAGAGAGATGATATGGGAAGGGAGGCGGGAGGGGGGTTCAGGGTTGGGAACTCATGTACACCTGTGGTGGATTCATGTCAATGTATGGCAAAACCAATACAGTATTGTAAAGGAAAAAAATAATAATAATAAAAACAAAATGATTGAAGAATGTTTGTTGAAGTATCACATGTTATTATTGTGTTAAATTTGCAAATCATTACCTATTTCTTTAAACAACCATTTATGGAATGTCAAGAGGTTGATCCAAGTTTCTTTTTGTGAGAAATTTTAACTAAAAAAAATTAACTCCAAAATCATCAAAAATGCAAAAAGCATAAAATTCTAGTTATTACTTAATACACCTCTACATTACTTTTTCCTACTTTTATCTGATATTTTTGATCATTCTTCATAGAACATTTTTTTGTTTGTTTTCTTTATTCATTTTTAAATTTACATACAGTAATGAACTGTAAGTGCATTACACTGAATGAAAATAGCCAGGCTCACAAGACATTGTATGTATGATTCTACTTTTTGGAAAAGGTAAAATAATAGGAAGATAAAATAGGTCAGTGATTTTGAGGAACTGGTTGTGTAAGGTATTCTGGGAGGTGATGGAGCTATTCCATATATTGATTGTTTTATGTCAAATTCAAGAACTATACATTCTGAAGCAGGAAAAGTCCAGTTAAACCTGGAATATCTTTTTCAGAAAATAAGAAAATACTCCAAGAATGATGTACACATATCAAAAAATTATGAACTGACTGAAAAGTTATCCTATTAGCAAAATTTAGCACAAATTGAATTTCAAAAACAAAAATAGTTATAATGAAGCATCAGTTCAGTTCAATTCAGCTGTGCAATCATGTCTGACTCTTTGCGACTCCATGGACTGCTGCATGCCAGGCTTCCCTGTCCATAACTAACTCCCAAAGCTTGCTCAAACACATGTCCATTGAGTCGGTGATGCCATCCAATCATCTCATCCTCTGTCATCCCCTTCTCCTCCTGCCTTCAATCTTATTAGGTGGCCAAATTGGAGCTTCAGCGTCAGTCCTTCCAATGAGTATTCAGGGTTGATTTTCTTCAGGATTGACTGGTTTGATCTCCTTGCTCTCCAAGGGACTGTCAAGAGTCTTCTCCAACACCACAGTTCAAAAGCATCAGTTCTTCAGCACTGTCTTCTTCCGGGTCCAATCCTCACTCATATCTGTACATAACTACTGGAAAAACCATAGCTTCGATTATACAGAACTTTGTTGGCAAAGTGATGTCTGCTTTTTAATATGCTGTCTAGGTTTTTCATAGCTTTACTTTCAAGTAGCAAGTGTCTTTTAATTTCATGGCTGCAGTCACTGTCTGCAGTGATTTTGGAGCACGAGAAAACAAAATCTGCCACTATTTCCCCATCTATTTGCCATGAAGTGATGGGGTAGGATGCATAATCATCATTTCTGAATGTTGAGTTTTAAACCAGCTTTTTATCTCTCTTCTCTAACCCTCATCAAGAGGCTGTTCAGTTCCTCTTTGCTTTCTGCCATTAGAGTGGTATCATCTGCCTATCTGAAACTGTTAATATTTCTCCCAGCAAACTTGATTCCAGTGTGCTTCTTCCAGCCCAGCGTTTCAAATGATGTACTCTGCATATAAGTTAAATAAGCAAGATAATAATATACAGCCTTGACATACTCCTTTCCCAATTTTGAAACAATTCACTGTCCCATGTCTGATTCTAACTGTTGCTTCTTGACCTGCCTTCAGGTTTCTCAGGAACCAGGTAAGGTGGTCTGGTATTCCCATCTCATTAAAATTTTTCCACAGTATTTTTGTGATCCACAAAGTCATTGAGGCTTTAGTGTACTCAGTGAAGAAGTGGATGTTTCTCCAGAGTTCCCTTAGTTTTCCTATGATCCAGCAGTTAACAGCAATTTGAGTTCTGGTTCTTCTGCCTTTTCTAAATCAGGCTTGTATACCTTGCTAGCATGTGAAGTGAGCTTTTTTTTGGGGGGGGGTATAAATTGGTGCTTATTTTTTGTGTGAAGTACAGTGTATTGAGTCAAGGTACTTTTCTTTGCCCTATGAATTTTTAATTATTTCAGCATCATTTGTTGAAAAAACTGTCTTGCCTTACACCTTTTAAAAACAAATGTTTGATCATATCACTGTTGGTGTGGGGCTTCCCTCATAGCTCATTTGGAAAATAATCTGCCTGTAGTATTCTGGCCTGGGGAATTCCATGGACTGTATAGTCTGTGGGGTCGCAAAGAGTCAGACACGACTGAGCAACTTTCACTTACACTTTCTGTTCGCATATTTGTGGACTCTGTTCTGATTATGTTCTCTATGGGTCTATCCTTTCACCAATATCACACAAATTTCTGTAACTTTATAGTCTTGAAAATTTCCAGCATTTTCTTCACGTTTAAAGCTGTGTTGGCTATTCAAGTCCATTTCCATGTAAATTTCAGAATCACATTGTCACTATCTACAAATAGTTTTTTAGATTTTGATCAAGACTACTTCAAATCTATAAATCACATAGAAAACAGTAATTAGTCTTCAATTCACAAATATAAGGTAAGTAGAAAGATACTACTTATTTAGGTCTTCTTTGATTTTTTTTTCACCAGTCTTTGTAATTTTCAACATATAGATCTAGCAAATACTTTTATAGGCTTATACCTAAGTATTTTATTTTTGATGTATTATATTTATTTCCATTTCAATTAATCATTGCTGATATACAGAAACGTAATTTTTTGCATAGTAATACATTATTTTGCATAATAATCATGTATCCTGTGACCTTCTTAAACTCACTTGCTAGAGGAACATTTTTTAACAGATTGTTTAGAATTAAATATATAATTGTTCACTTGCTGAGTTATAACTGACTCTTTGCAACTCCATGGACTGTAACATGCCAGGCTCCATGGGGTTCTCCAGGCAAGAATACTGGAATGGGTTGACATTTCCTTTTCTAATGTACATAATTATGTGGTGTGTAGAGACCATGTCATCACTTCTCTTTTTCCACTCCATATACTACTTATTTATTTTTCTTCTATTATTAAACTACTTTGGACTTTCACTGTGAATTTGGATAGTAGTGGTGAGGGAGGATATCCTGGCCTTGTTCCAAATCTTCAGTTCAGTTCAGTCGCTCAATCGTGTCCGACTCTTTGTGACCCCATGAATCACAGCATGCCAGGCTACTCTGTCCATCACCAACTCCTGGAGTTCACTCAAACTCATGTCCATCGAGTTGGTGATGCCATCCAGCCACCTCATCCTCTGTCATCCCCTTCTCCTCCTGCCCCCAATCCCTCCCAGCATCAGAGTCTTTTCCAATGAGTCAACTCTTCGCATGAGGTGGCCAAAGTACTGGAGTTTCAACTTTAGCATACAAATCTTAGTGGATAATAATTCAATCTTTTACCATTAAATATGATGTTATCAATTGGATTTTTGTTTTGTGGATATCAATATTGGTTTTATAGGGCTTCCAAACAAAATATAACAGACTAGGTGACTTAAACAGCATAAATTTATTTCTTATAGGGTTCAGGGGAAGAAATCAAAGATCACCAGGATGTCAACAGGCTTGATTTCTTCTGGGGCCTCTGTCCTTGGCTTTCAGATGGCTGCTTTCTTGATGTATCTCCTCATGGCCTTTTCTTTGTTTGCCCACATCCCCAGTGTCTCTCTGTGTGTCCAAACTTCCTCTTCCTAACATACGGTTCTTTATCAAGTGAAGGAAGTTTATTACTAGTTTCCAAACTAGTCTCGAGCTTTCTAAGCGGTTTTTTTCATGAATAGATGTCAACTTTTATCAATTGTTTTTCTGCATTTATTGAAAATAATTGTATGATTTTTCTTCTTTGATTCTTAATGTTTAGCCAATCCTGCATTCTTGAGGATGCTGTATCATTATATTGGGTTGGCTAAAGAGTTCCATTGGTTTTTAAGTAAAAATAAAAGATACAGTTTTCAGTTTCACCAAGAACTTTATTGAACAACATATTCACCATTTTGTTCCACTACCTTCTATCATTTTTCAGACAACTTCATAATTCTATATTCTCAATTTTTTTAATCTTTTTGAGCAAAGAGCTGTTCTGGGTGCCTTTTATAGTCTTCCAGGGAGTTGCAATTTTTTTTTTTTTCCATTAAGAGAATTTTGTAAAGGCCAAAATAATTGGAAATCTAAGTTGCAATGCCTGGTGAATATGGCAGGTGAGTCAAAATTTCCCAACCAAACTGTAACAATTTTTTGCCTGGTCATCAAAGAAACATGAATTTTCCTGATGCAAGATTATGCATTTTCTGTTGACTAATTCTGGACCTTTTTTTATCAAGCGTTGCTTTCAGTTAGTCTAATTGAGAGCAGTACTTGTTGGAATTAACCATTTGGTTTTCTAAAAAGAGCTCATAATTAGAAGATTCCCTTCCAATCCCGCCACATATATATCACCTTCTTTGGATGAAGACTGGCCTTTGGTGTGGTTGGTGGTGGTTCATTTCACTTGTCTCATGAACTCCCCCATTCCACATTATTATAAACTATCCACTTTTTATTGCCCATCACAATTTGTTTTAAAAACAGAAAGTATTTGTTATGTTTAAGTAGAGAATTTCATGCAGAAGTCAAGAAGTTTGTTTGTTTGTTTGTTTGTAATTTTAACTTATACAGTACCCAAACATCAAAGTGATTAACATAAACAGGGTGGCAGTCGCTCCGTCATGTCTGAATCTTTGTGACCACACAAACTGTAGCCTGCCAGGCTCCTATGTCCATTGGATTCTCCAGGCAAGAATACTGGAGTGGGTAGCCATTTCCTTTTCCAAGAGATCTTCCTGAACCAGGGATCAGACCTGCATCTCCCACATTGCAGGCAGATTCTTTACCATCTGAGCAACAGGAAACATAACCAAGCTGGTACAAATTATTTTCAACTCTCGATTTGGATATTTTGAATATGTCTTCTATTTCCCCTAGTATATAACATTGAATGTTCTTAACTAATATCTTGATTTGATCAACTTCAACTGGTCTACCCAACCATGGAGCATTGTCCAGCAAGAGATTTCCAGCACAAAAGTTTGCAAACCACTTTTGACACATTCATTCAGTCATAACACCTTCTTCACGCACGGCACAAACTCTTTCTTTGCATTTCACTTGTGTTTTTAACCTTGAAATAATAAAGATTTTTTCTTCCATTTCAATATTAAAATGGCTACACAAAAATTCACCAATTTCAATGTTTTTTAATGCTTGCTAATATGACAGCTCTCACATTATAATCTAACCGAATTGTTTTGAATGAAATCAAAGAAAACTAACCCATACTAGGGGGCTTCCATGGTGGCTCAGATGGTAAAGAATCTGCCTGCAATGCAGGTTACCCAGACTCAGTTCCTGGGTTGGGGAGATGCCCTGGAGAAGGAATGGAAGAAGGGCTTGGCAGCCTACCATCCATGGGGTTGCAAAGAGTCAGACACAACCGAGGAACTAATGAAAGCCCTTCTAGAGCCATCTTATGGGAAAAAATGAACTTTTTGACCAACTCAATCTTTTCAGTTGTTTGATTTGATCTGGTAATATTTTGCCAAAGATATTTGCATATATGAGCATGAAAGATATTTGTCTTTCATTTTCCTTTTCTTGCAATGTATTTGCTTTTAGAATCAGGTTAGTGTTAAGCTCATAAAATGAGTTGATTCTCATATTTTTTAGATGACATTGTGCATGATTGTAATTATTTCTTCTTTAAATATTACATAAACTTTGCATTGCAGCCATCTATGCCTGAAGATTTCTTCATTGGTGGTGTTTGTGAATTCAATTCCTTTGATAGATATAGAATTCTTCTGGCATTGCAATAATTTTTACTATCATTTTCCATAGAGAGAAGAAAAAAATATTCAATCTTCCCTCCAGCACGGTCGATGGGTATCAGTTGTTTTATTAGTGATAGGATCCATAAAATATGAACCTGTCACACTGACATATGCACTATTTGTAAAATACAGGTTTTTCTCCCCAACACAAGAGGTCTGATATATACAATTTTAAAACAATCCCCACAGAAAAAGAAAATGCATGGTCTTTTTATAAATACAACTTTTATTATTACATACTTTATTAAGTATACACTCTATATATTTATGGAACAATATGATTTATACTTATGCTGTAATCCATGGTATTCTGTGTGTGTGTATATATATATATATATATATATATAGTATACTTATATACATTATATTATGTATATAATACATAATATATGTATATTATATATATATAGTATACTTATATACATTATATTATGTAGTTCTGTTAGAATAAAACTGTTCATGTCTCATGTTTGGAAGATTCTTCCACAGATTAGCTTCTGGGTTCATAGTTTACAAACTAGCTTCTGGCTTTATAGATTATTTCTTTTGTACACTTAGAGCTCCCTTAATCACAGAATGTCACACATTAGACCAAACATAATGATGACAAGTGTAAATTTCTAAGTCCTAACACAAAAAGGCTAAGGCTTCAGAGAGGCTAAAAAAAAGTTGAAACAGTATTCTGACTATAAGACAAATAAATACTACAAACAAGAGTTGGTGTAAGACTAAATAAGTATTGAATAAGAAAAAACAGCATTATAACTATCAAAAATGTTACAAAAGATAGAACCACTGTATAATTGTAGAAGGCATGGTAAATAATGAAGAAGAATACAAGGAAAATAACTTGTGGTAAACAGAATGGAAACTATTAATCAAAATCCTTTAAACTACAAGGAAAATATACAGAGATTTAGCTAAAAGTTTGACCATAATTGATACTTCAAAAAAAAAAAAAAAAAACCACAGATGTATAGAACAGTCTTTTGGAGTCTGTGGGAGAGGGCGAGGGTGGGATGATTTGGGAGAATGACATTGAAACATGTATAATATCATATATGAAATGAATCACCAGTCCAGGTTTGATGCATGATACTGGATACTTGGGGCTGGTACACTGAGATGACCCAGAGGGATGGTACGGGGAAAGAGGAGAGAGGGGGTGTTCAGGATGGGGAACACATGTACACCTGTGGCAGATTCATGTTGATGTATGGCAAAACCAATACAATATTGTAAAGTAATTAACCTCCAATTTAAATAAATAAATTTATATTTAAAAAACACTATCATAAATAAAATTAATTAATAAAATAAGTAGGCATAGTAAATATCAACCTGAAACAATAAATGTATCTTATTTTATAGCATATGCCAATATTTCATATGAACATTACTTAGGCACTCACAAAAAGAAACTTAAATAAATATAAAACATAGAAGTGTTAATTCCTACTTTTACTATATTGACTACAATATATTAATTTATAAATGAAAAGTAAAACACTTGTGAGTAGAAATAATAAAATAAAATAATAACATAATCTTAATAAAATAACATTGAAGAAAAAATTAAGAATATATTTCAAAAGATGAAAATAATGAATATAAATACAGTGTGTACAGCTAAAGCATTTCTACTAGAAAATAAAAATAAGAATTTGCATTCTTTTATTATGAATACACAAAATTAATCAGAGTTATGAAAAAGTTTATGGTTTCAAATTTAAAGAATATGAATATAAGTATAATAAACTTGAAAATCAAGATAAGAATGATAAGTTTATAGTAAATTTTAATATGAAATCTACAGAACTAAACTAGAAAATTCACAGAGAACTATTTCAGCAGCAAATTGGAAAAAAAACATCCAAGAGCTACTCTCAACCACAGTTGGGGAAGGAAATCAGT
Source organism: Oryx dammah (assembly GCF_014754425.2). Classification (NCBI taxonomy): domain Eukaryota; kingdom Metazoa; phylum Chordata; class Mammalia; order Artiodactyla; family Bovidae; genus Oryx; species Oryx dammah. Next base: position 986,422 of record NW_024070196.1, read on the forward strand.
TAAATTTGACAACTCTTTAGAGAAATATTTTAAGCTTTAAAATTTATGATGTTAAAAAGCTTAGAAAAATTCTGAAATTGTTATTTCATAACACAAATGTGTTTATTTACTCAAATTAATTTAGTGCCAAACAGTCTATCTCAATTATGAACATGTGTGAAAAATTTGCTTTTAAAATGATATATTTACACACAGAATTTAGTTTTACAATATAAAATATGCCACTATAGCTAAACAAATTTCCTGAGAAATCTGTGTATAGCTAAACAGATTTTCTGAGAAATCTGTATGCAGGTCAAGAAGCAACAGTTAGAACTGGATATGGAATAATGACTGGTTCCAAATCGGGAAAGGAGTACGTCAAGGCTGTATTTTTCACCCTGCTTATTTGACTGATATGCAGAGTACATTATGTGAAATGCTGGGCTGGATGAAGCACAAGCTGGAATCAAGATTGCCAGCAGAAATATCAATAACCTCAGACATGCACCACACTTATGGCAGAAAGCAAAGAAGAACTAAAGAGCCTCTTGATGAAAGTGAAAGAGGAGAGTGAAAAAATTGGCCTAAAACTCAACATTCAAAAACTAAGATCATGGCATCTGGTCCCATCACTTCATGGCAAATAGATGGGGAAACAGTGGAAAGTGAGAAACTAGTTTTTGGAGCTCCAAAATCACTGCAGATGGTGACTACAGCCATGAAATGAAAAGATACTTACTCCTTGAAAGGAAAGTTATGACCAACCTAGACAGCATATTCAAAAGCAGAGACATTACTTTGCCAACAAAGGTCCATCTAGTCAAAACTAGTTTTTCTAGTAGTCATGTATGGATGTGATAGTTGGACTATAAAAAAAGCTGAGCACTAAAGAATCGATGCTTTTGAACTGTGGTGTTGGAGAAGATTCTTGAGAGTCCCTTGGACTGCAAGGAAATCCAAGCTGTCTATCCCAAAGGAAATCAGTCCTGAATATTCACTGGAAGGTTGAAGCTGAAGCTGAAACTTCAATACTTTGATGCAAAGAGCTGACTCATGGAAAAGACCCTGATGCTGGAAAAGACTGAAGGCAGAAGAAGGTGATGACAGAGGATGAGATGGTTGGATGGCATCACCATCAATAGACTTGAGTTTGAGCAAGCTCAGGGATTTGGTGATGGACAGGGAAGCCTGGCAGGCTGCAGTCCATGGGGGTCACAAAGAGTTGGACATGACTGAGTGAAGCAGGGTGACAATATACAACCTTGACATACTCCTGTCCCAATTTTAAATCAGTCCTCTGTATACATGTCTGGTTTTAACTGTTGCTCTTTGACTTGTAAACAGGTTTCTAAGGAGGCAGGCAGGTATGGTAGTCTTGTATTCCCCTCTCTTTCAGAATTTCCCACGATTTGTATTTGTCCACAGAGTCAAAGGCTTTAGCATAGTCAGTGAAGGAGAGGTAGATGTTTTTCTCTAATTCTCTTGATTTTTCTATGATACAATGTTGTTGGCAATTTGATTTCTGGTTCCTCTGCCTTTTCTAAATCCAGCTTGAACATCTGGAATTTCACAGTTCTGGTACTGTTGAAGCCTGGTGTGCAGTACTAGTTCAATGAAATCAAGTGAAAACAATACATGAGTGAAAAGATAGAACTGAATGAGAAAGAAAACTCTTAGATCAGAGATTCTTGACCTAATAAAAATCTGAATGACAATTACAGGATGCACTGACATTACTGCCCTTCCTCTTTGAAGAACAGACTCATGGGTTTATGTTCTATGTACTACATTTATAAAAATAAAGGATTATAAAGTATTTTTCTAATATCAACATAAGAAAATATTGATGAGCTATCCAAACTGTATTATTGAATAAAAAATAATATATAAGAACCTACAAATGGTCGTATCTACTTTGGTCATTGTATTGAAAAACATCAGATAGACATACCTGTAAGAAACTAAAATTTGCATTGGGTCCTTCTTTCTATTATATCTACTATAATACAGGGAAAGGCTACAAACATCTGTTTCAAATTCTCCCATTAAAAATTTTACATGAAGATTCAGTAAAAATTCAATAGAAAGGAAAATATGCACATGTAATTTCTTTAGGAATAAATTCTGATCTAATTTTAGAATTCTGGGGCATCTGTTGATATGCTTGTTTCTAATGTGTGTAATATTTACATTCAACACTAATCTTTCTTCTGAGCCCAGGAATCCCTTAAATATGATGGGATAAACATTTTTTAAGTAGTGACCTAGAATCCTGAAAGACGAGAGAACTCCAAAAGATTATAACTTATCTTTTGACAGATATAATGTAGTGGGTTGGATGGAGCATCTCCCTCACTCCACCCACCAAATTCTTGTCTATCCAAGAATTTCAGAATCTGATCTTATTTGGAAATGGGAGCTTTGCAGATGTAATTATTTAAGGATCAAGATGAACTCATGGGCCTCCCAGGTGGCACTAGTGGTAAAAAACCTGCCTGCCAATGCAGGAGATGTAAGAGATGAAGGTTTGACCCCTGGATTGAGACTACCCCCTGGAGGAGGGCATAGCAACCCACTCCAGTATTCTTGCCTGGAGAATCCCTTGGACTGAGTAGCCTCCTGGAATATAGTCCATAGGGTCCCAAAGAGTTGGACACGAGAGAAGCCACTTAGCACATACCCATGCAAGGTGAATTCATGCTGGTTTAGGGTTGGCCCTAAATCCAATGAAAAAGACAAGAATAGGCAGTGGGGAGAAGGCCACTTGAAGACAGAGGCAGAGATTAGAGTGATGCGGCCAAGGACCCACAAAGAGCTGGAAGAGGCAATGAAACATTTTCCCTAGTACCTTTAGAGGTAGTGTGACTCTGCCAATACCTTGACTTCTGTCCTCCAGAACCATGAAAGGATAAATCCCTGTTAAGTTTGCAGCAATTTGTTTCAGCAGCCACAAGAAACTAATACAATGGAAATGATCTACTCCAATGCTTCAGAGACGCAAATTTAATCTGTAGGTAGGTGTTTATGTCCATTGAATTGGTGATTTGATCCAACCATCTCATCCTCTGTTGCCCTTTTCTCCTTCTCCAATCTACAATCTTTTATAACATCAGAGTCTTTTCCAATGAGTTGACTATTCACATCTGGTGGTCAAAGTATTGAAGCTTCAGTGTGAGCATCAGTCCTTCCAATGAGTATTCAGGGTTTATTTCCTTTAAGATTGATTGTTTGATCTCATTGTTGTCCAAGGGACTCTCAAGAGTCTTCTCCAGCACCACAGTGTGAAAGCATCAATCCTTCAGCCCTCTGTCTTCCTTATTGTCCAGCTCTCACATCCATACACGACTACTAGAAAGACCATAGCCTTGACTATGAGGATTTTGTAGGCAAAGTAATGTCTTTGCTTTTTAGCATACTGGCTAGTTTGCCATAGCTTTTCTGCCAAGAAGCAATCGGCTTCTTATTTCATGGCTACAGTCACCATCCACAGTGATGTTGGAGGCCAAGAAGGGGAAATCTGTCACTACTTCCACCTTTTCCTCTTCTATTTGCCATGAAATGATGGGACTGGATACCATGATCTTAGTTTTTTTCAATACTGAGTTTTGAGCCAGCTTTTTCACTCTTCTTCACCCTCATTAAGAGGTTCTTTAGTTCTTCTTCGCTTTCTGCCATTAGAGTGATATCATTCCCATATCTGGGGTTGTTGATATTTCTCCGGACAGTCTTGATTCCAGCTTGTCATTCATCCAGCCTGGCATTTCACATGACATGATCTGTGTATAAGTTAAATAAACAGGGTGACAATAAACAGCCTTGTTGTACTCCTTTCTCAATCCTGAACCAGTCAGTTGTTCCATATAAGGTTCTAACTGTTTTTTCTTGAACAGCATACAGGTTTTTCAGGAGACAGGTAAGATGTTCTGGTTTTCTCATCTCTTTAAGAGTTTTCCAGTGTACACCCATAGAGGATTCAGGTTGCTGTATGGCAAAACCAATACAGTATTGTAAAGTAAAATAAAAATAAAATAAAATAAAATGGAAAAAAAAAGAGAAAAAATGTAATTATAGTATGTAAGCTCTAAGAGGCCTAGACATTTTATTTTGTTCAGTGTTGTACTTAGAACAGAACAAGGACTTCACATGTATTTGTTTAGTAAATAAATTTTTAAAAAAAAGAAAGAAAAAAGAGTTTTCCACAGTTTGTTATGATCCACACAGTCAACAGAGGGGTTTTTTGGAAATCCCTTGCTTTTTCTATGATTCAGCAAATGTTGGCAATTTGATGTCTGGTTCCTCTCCCTTTTCTAAACCAAGCTTGAACATCTGGAAGTTCTCAGGTCACATGATGCTGAAGCCTAGCTTGGAGGATTTTGAGCATAACCTTACTGTATGGGAGATGAGTGCAACTGTCCAGTGGTTTAAACATTCTTTAGTACTGCCCTTCTTGGGAATTTGAATGAGGATTGATCTTTTCCAGTCCTGTGGCCACTCCTGGGTTTTCCATATTTGCTGACATATTGAGTGCAGCACTTTAACATCACCATCTCTTAGGATTTTAAATAGCTCTACTGGAATTATATCACCTCTGCTAGCTTTATTGGCAACAGCACTTCCTAAGGCCCACCTGACTTCATACTCCAGAATGTCTGGCTCTAAGTGAGTGACCACACCATTGTGGTTATCCGGGTCATTAAGATATTTTATGTAGGGTTCTTCTTTGTATTCTTGCCATCTCTCTCTCTCTCTCTCTTTTTTTTTTTTTTTTTTTGTAGAAAATTCCTTTATTATAGTGCAAATAACTTTCAGCAGTGACATCATAACGCTAAAACACATTTAGCAACATTTTACACCACACAATAAATAAGAAAGTGTTTCTTTGAAAATATGTCATCATAAGAACATTATTTCTACATTAATAATGTAGCTGGAAAACGCCAAGGGTGTTTCTCTGAAGGCAAAAGGTCTCCCGCCCTCTTTTTAGATATTTTCTTAATACAAATGAAAGGATTTGCCATTTTAACAAATCATCAACAATTCTAAGAATGATCCCTCTGGTGGTTTTGAACTAAGGTTGGCATGATTTGAAATGGGGTTTCAATTTTTTTTTTAAATTAAGACAATTCTGGGATAGCCCAGAAAGTAGAAGTCATTTCTATTAACTTTTAAGTAGATATATACATTCACTCCAAATTTGATGCAGAAATGCACAGATTGTCTAAAGCCTGACTATTATTCCCCCAGAGCCTGATATTTATGTTCCTTGGTTTTGGTCATATTGCAGAATTAGGGCTCTGGTCAGGAATAACACCTTACACACACAAATGCTTTCCTGTGAAGCTTAAAATTGCACTTTTCATCCTGAATTCCCACCTTAGACCTCACATGCTGATGAGAGGATGTGAACAGTTTCTGGTTTACAGCTAATGATTAATACAGCTGGACTAGCCCCCTGCTAACTTAATTATACCTGAATCAAATCATCACATTATTCTGATAAATTTCAATAAGCTTAACCAAGAGGTTCTCACTGACCCCACAGAACAATGAAGGGTTAACAGTGTATCTTTACACTAAGCTGCCTAAGGTCTTGGCTGCTAACCAGTTAGCTGATAGGTAGAGAGAACAGTGTCATTTCCAACAGTTATACCCCCAACTCCTCCAGTTTCTGCTGAATTATGCAGTGGGTGGGAATGGGTGCCCACTCCTGTTGGGGTGGGGGCCTTCTACCACAATGAGACTCAAAACCCCTACCAATATATTTCAGAGTGTCCTCTAGGTCTCTCTACAAATACTTGACAAAATCTAGTGGCTGCACAAGGTTAGTCATGGGCTCCAAAATACGGAGCCAGAGCACAGCCCTCCTGGCTGAATATGGCTGGTTAAGTCAGCTGGGACATAAAGCTTTTCAATGCTCAGACAGTCTTATTGGATAAAGCATCTTCTTACATAACACAATGGAACTGTGCTAAACAGTTTCAAAGCTGAGGAGAATCCAAATATATCACCTATAAAAAAAATTCACGATTTTAGTTTGCTTTTTCTTAAACTTTGGTACCGAAACACTGTCTACATTCTTGACACGTGAAAATGACGTGGCCACTTCAGTGCCTCTGCATGTTGTGTAAAAAAAACTCAAAAGCAAAGCAGGACAAGGACATGTCATAACAAGATGCAGTATGCTGTACAAATAAAACCTAAATTATATATAAATACAACCCCACCCCAGCACCCCCTTAACCCCCGCCCCCACCAACTAGCTGACCAGATCAATGCTAAGGGTCCTTCTCTCCAAGGCCAATGCAGTTTATGAAATCCAGCACCCAGGACTCCAACCATCCCTTGCCTTGCAGTGATGTGTGTATCACTGCAGGGAAACTGCCAGAGCTTCATTGGAGCATTCATACTATTGGCTGGACTCAAAGACCTAGAGTAGTGGGAGTTAACTTTTCAGATAAACTAACTGGATCATTTCCTAGGTTGGATCTTGTCTTATCGTACTATCTTAGCAGAGCCCACACAGTAGGAAGCATCTTCTACTCTGAAGCTCCAAAGGGATTGCTTAGGGATTGGTGAGGGTAACATAATAAAAGTGATACAATGAGCTAACAGCTTAAGTTGATATAAATTATTTCCAAGTAAGTTATTTGGGGCCATTTGCTTCTGCTTTCCATTGCATTCCCAAATCATTTTCACACTATACCTTTAAAAATGTATATAATAGTCCATTTTTAAAACTATCAATGCAGTCACCTCTTAATGTGTTTTCAGCTAGCTTAATAACAACTTGATGAGCTATTATGTAGATCCAGTGAAAAGTAGTTAATTAGTCTTAAGGACGCCAATACTGTGCTAATTTCACAGTATGGAGAAAAAGCAACGTTAAGTAGAATTTTACATAATCATTAATAACTTGAAAAGCAGTGTTACCGAACTGTTGCAAAGTTTTCCCAAAAGCACTTACAGCAATTTATATCAAGAGATCCTAAGTTTAGGGGCAGGAGGATAAGACTCAACTCTTTAAAGTAGAAACTCATCTTTCTCATGACTGTAATAGGTAATTTCCCCACTCAGACTTAAGATAATTGTACATTCAAAAGTTCATAACAAGCTGTTCTCGAGACATTAATCATCTCTAACACATACACTGAGTAGAAATAAATAACTACAAGAAAGCTTAAAAAATCTGAGTTAACATTATGCTGTGCAAAAAGGAAAAAACAAAACAAACAAACAAAAAATAAAAACCTTGAACAACCTACATTCTATGCTAAATACCCTGATTAAAATGTTGGTTGTGCTACACAATTCCACTTCAGTGCAGAAATGAGTTGATTTCTGTGTACCGTCTTTGTTGTTGTTAAGTCTTTAGCACTTTTGTTCGAAATATCACCTTGCTTTGAAAAGATGAATAACTTATTACCAAATCACAAATCGTCACAAATCCATCTCAGTTTAGTCTGAATAAAATCCAGCATAAATGTATTACTTTGTTCTGGGAATAATGGCTTGGTGTTTTAGTTCTGATAGCTTCCTAAGGGCAAACCACCGATGAAGTCATTTTGGGTTTAAACTGCACAGAAAGAAGAGACAGTGAAGTCTGCCTTTTTGTTTTCTTTTTAAGTCTTTAGACCTTGCTAGGACACTTCTTCCAGATCAACAGTCAGGCAGTTGTGGCACCTGATGCTCTTTGAAACAGACGTGGTTTAAACATCAGCCAAGCTTAGGGATCTGGAGGTCTCCGTTGATCTTTATGGTGTCATTGCAGATAATGTTTGAATGCAGTGGTAAAAATAAAAAAGTTGGTGTCCATCCACAAACACTGTAAAACGTGGGTGCTCACAAAGGATTTCCACTCTGAATGGCTGGTCTGAGATGAATGGGAAGTAAGGGATCGCTGACTGTTCTTCACCTCTTTCCCCAGATATCCCAGAATTTCGGAGTAGCTGCCGGTCTGTGAACACTGCTTTGAGTTCAGTTGCCACGTTGGCGGGAGGATCTTCTGAATCACCACAGGTCAAGCTGATTGCAGAGCTTTCTGGGTTGAGGTCTACAGTGTCCATCACTAACACCTTCTTGCCTGGTTTCATGCCACCTTTAATGTGCCCACAAAATGGCACAATCAGTCGTGGGGAGTACACGTCGGCTTGGACTGGAGAGCCCAAGGAGTTGTTTAAATGCCCATCATCTAGTTTCACCGCTGCATCGCTGTCGGCCACCGACCACGCCATCCTCTCGCACAGCGCAGCGGGGTGCGTGGCTGGCGGTCGGGAGGCGTGGGATGTGGGACACAGGCCGGCAGGGATCCTGGGGCGGTCCTGCGCCGGGCGGAGGCGCGGGTCTTGCCATCTCTTCTTGATCTCTTCTGCTTTTGTTAGGTCTTTACTGTTTCTGTCATTTATTGTGCCCTTCTTTGGATGAAATGTTTCTTTGATATTTCCAATTTTCTTGAAGAGATCTCTGCTGCTGCTAAGTCGCTTCAGTCCTATCCGACTCTTTGGGACCCCACAGACTGCAGCCTTCCAGGCTCCTCCGTCCATGGGATTTTCCAGGCTCTAGTCTTTCCCTTTTATTGTATTCCTCTATTTCTTTGCATTGTTCATTGAAGAAGGCCTTCTTGTCTCTCCTGGTTATTCTCGGGAACTCTGCATTTAGTTTCGGTGTACCTTTCCCTCTCTCTCTTGCTTTTAATTTCTCCTCTTTCCTTGGCTATTTGTAAAGCCTCCTCAGACAACCACTTTGCCTTCTTGAATTTCTTTTTCTTTGGGATGGCTTTGTTCTGCTTCCTGTACAATATTACAAACCTCTGTCCATAGTACTGCAGGCACTCTGTTTACAGATCTAATACCTTCAACCTATTTATCACCTCCACTGTATATTCATAGGGGATTTGATTTAAGTCACCTGATTGGCCTAGTGTTTTTCCCCACTTTCTTTAGTTTAAGCCTAAAGTTTGCTATGAGGAGCTGATGATCTGAGACACAGTCAGCCCCAGGTCTTGTTTTGCTGACTGTACATGTCTTCTCTATCATCAGCGACAAAGAATGTAATCAATTTGATTTCAATACTGACTATTTGGTGATGTCTATATGTTGTCATCAGTTGTGTTGTTGAAAACGGGTGTTTGTTATGACCAGTGCATTCTCCTGGCAGAATTCTGTTAGCCTTTGCCCTTCCTCATTTTGTACTTCAAGGCCAAACTTGCCTATTACTCCAGGTATCTCTTGAATTCCTTCTTTCAAATTTCAATCCCCTATTGGAATGAAACAGAACTTTTTTTTTTTTTTGGAGGGGGGGTGTTAGTTCTAGAAGGTCTTGTAGGTCTTCATAAAACTGATTAACTTCAGCTTCTTCAGCATCAGTGGCTGAGGCATAGACTTGGATTACTGTGATGTTGAGTGGCTTGCCTTGGAAATGAACTGAGATCATTCTGTTGTTTTTGAGGTTGCTACCAAGTACTGCATTTTAGACTCATTGATTTTGAGGGCTACTCCATTTCTTCTATGGGATTCTTGCCTACAGTAGTAGATATAAGGGTCATCTGAATTAGATTCATCTATTCCTGTCCATTTTAGTTCACTGATTCCTAAGTTGTTGATGTTTACTCTTGCCATCCCCTGCTTGACCATATCCAATTCACTTTGATTCACGGACCTAACAGTCTATGTTCCTATGCAATATTGTTCTTACAGCATCAGATTTTACTTTCATCACCAGACACATCCACAACTGAGTGTCGTTTCCACTTTGGCCCTGCCACTTCATTCTTTCTGGAGCTATTGGTCGTTGTCCTCTGCTCTTCCCCAGCACCATATAGAATATCTACCAACCTCGGGGGCTCATCTTTCAGTGTCATAGCTTTGTGCTTTTTTATACTGTTCATGGGGTTCTCACCTCAAGTATACTGGAGTGGTTTGCCATTCCCTTCTCCAGTGTATCACATTTTGTCAGAACTCTTCCCTATGACCCTTCTGTCTTGGGTAGGCCTACACAACATGGCTCATAGTTTCATTGAGTTATGCAAGCCCCTTCACCATAACCAGGCAGTGATCAATGAAGGGGATTTAATATATCACTGAATCAATTGTAAATAATATGTAATAATGGTGCTAAAATTTTAATTCTTCTTCTTAAGGTATGTATTTTGGGGGGAAAGTTAATTCAATAATTCAAACCTCTATTTCTTCATATCTTCTTCCTTTTAAATATTTTTGAAGTTAATTTTAAAGCTTACAATTAAAAGTTTAAGTTTAAAGTTTACAATTAAACTTCAAATTTAATTTGTCAAACCACAGACTCCCCTGGTGGTTCCGTGGTAAAGAATCTACCTGCAATGCAGGAGACACAGGTTCAATACCTACATCAGGAAGATCTCTTGGAGGAAGGCATGGCAATCCACTCCCGTTCTTGTTGGGAAAACCCCATGGACAAAGGAGCTGAACAGGCGACTGTCCATGTGTAGCAAAGAGTTAGACATGACTGAATCGATTGAGCATGCACACACAGACTTTATAGATTAACTTTTTTTCAAAATGTGTTTTATTAATATCAATTTAGCCTTCACATTTTATAAGATGCTATAATCGAAGTACTTTAAAAAATTTACATAAATGGTATTTTACCTTCTCTTGAAATCCATCAAAGAATAAAGAGCAAATTTAACCCTCCATATGCAACCCACCATTGGCAAGGTGATCTCTGCTGTCTCTTTACATATTGTATCCAAGAGTGACTTTATTTATTCCTTCCTAATATTTCCTATTATATATGAAATGACTTATTCACACTTTGCCATGCTTGCATTCTTTCCCTGTCCAAAGACCAGTAGTGTTGGCTCCATCTGAGCTTCCTCAGGATTTCCCATATGGTCTATATGTTAAGCCCAGAAGGGTTCCAGTATCACTCAACCTTTGTGGGCTATTTTCCCCACCAACATATTGTATTAGGTTGACATCTAAAGGGTTTGTAAGATTTATGGCTAATTCAATGGTCCAAAGCCCTAGTAGCAGAAATCTGTTAAGAAACGATCATAAAGGAAACTATCTGGTCATGATTTGCTACCTTCAAAACCTACTAGACCAGATTACAAATCCTGTGAAAATTAAAACCAAAGTGACACTGATTACCAACTTTTTCAGATTAATATAAACAAAAGAGATATATGCCATTTAGAATACTGAAAGCCAGAGAAATGTCTTTTTTTTCTTTAAAACTGAAACATGTCAACATTTTCAGAAGGTATTCATATTGTTATTCTTATGGTTGTTTGGTGGTTTAGTCGCTAAGTCCTCATGGACGGTAGCCTGCCAGGCTCTGTCCGCGGGGATTCTCCAGGCAAGAATACTGGAGTGGGCTGCCATTCCCTTCTCTAGGGGATCTTCCCAACCCAGGAATTGAACCCAGGTTTCCTGCATTACAGGCAGCTTCTTCACTGACTGAGCTACAAGGGAAGTCCGTTCTTATATATGAGTCCAAAACAAAAAAGGACAACTTATCATTCTCAATTTTTTCATCATATGAGGATAGAGAAATTTGTCATTGTTCCAGGGAGGGGGCCATTTTATCAGTGAACCTCTGAGTTGTCAGTGGTTGAGCCCATATGTATGTGTTGACAAGGGCACATCCAAGGGAAACTGCAAAGTAAAAATGCCCCTGCCTTAGGCTCCTAGAACACACAAGGCAGAAGAAAGATGAGAGGACAGGATACTGTGCAGAACAAGTGTGCACTTCACAACACAATCACCATCTCTCAAGCATCTGAGGGTTTATTTTATGAGTAGGAACAACTGCTGGACCCTGTCCCATCAAATATCAGATATATGCCTGGAAAGAATGTAACAGCAGAATTAAATAGTTCCCCATGGGTTCCTGGTATCCAGCATAAATATATTTTTAATCAATTGATTTTCTTTTTTGTTACTCTAAGACTTGGTGGCAATGAAAATTACTACTATGTTTTAGGATGTTTATGAGCTCTAACTTACCCGTGGCAGATTCATGTTGATGTATGGCAAAACCAATACAGTACTGTAAAGTTAAAAAAAAAAAAAGATATTTGGATCATAACCAAATTCCTTAATGTTCTTTTGAGATTCTTCATAATTTGGCCACTTTTTACAGCTTTCCTGACTCCTCACCTGACTTCAAGTTCCAGTAAATCTGAAACACTTTCAGCTAGGAAGAGCTGTGCTGGGTTAGCCAGACACCATTCCTGTCTTCAAGAAAATCAATGAGGATTATAACAAGTATAATAAAAGCTACATATATACAAGCACAGACCTAATTCAGTCTTGGGAGCATAGAAGGCTTCCAGGGAAAATGTCTAAATATAGGAAAATAGTTAAATATTAGGGAATTGAGTTTGTGTGGACAAGTATTTTTTACAAAGGAAATAGCCTGTGCAGATCCCTGGAGATCAGAAGTTCCTACAAACATTCTTTAGGTTATCCTGAGTTTCAATTTGTTCACAGTATCTAAAGTGCTAATTATCACGGGTATATGTGAGATGAGTTCTCAGTATAAGTTTTTCTCCTAGGTCCTAAGGTTCACAAGTTTACTATGCCCATACTAATTACAGAAAAATAAGAAATAACTCTACAAAAATTAAGAATGGAATGATATATGAATCATTTTACAAACTGCTATTCCCTAAGTACAGTATTCTTCCCTAAACTATAATGCCTGTTAATTGTTTTATTTCACTCACTGTTAAATTGTTCTCCATCTTCATTAGACTTAAGGCAGGTGGTCTCCATGAAAGATAAGTCTTAAAATTAAACTTGGCTTTGAGCAGCTGTTTCTCTTCTGTAGTCTTTTACATTTCATACAATTCAGGCTCACTGCTCTTCCTGACAATATCCTCATTCAAAAACACAAACGCAAAACAGGAAGAATGTTATAAACTGTGTGTTCTAAAAGCATGATATTTCTCCACCTTCATTTCAGCTTGACCCCTCTCATTTATCATCCCTGGCCTCATTACCAAGTTCTTCTAGTCACCCCTTATGCCTCTAGAAAAATACATTGGATGAGAACTTGGAAAAATGTAGCTCTTCTTTAGCTAAATATACAATGTGAAACACAAATATGTTCAGCAAAGAAGTAGGGTGAATGAACTTCACATGTACCACAGTGGCACATCTGTTCTCCACAAATTTCAATTCAGAAGAATTAGCTTGGAGCTGGTCCAGCAACTAAAAACTTTTGTGTTCAATTACTGGTACTTTCTTTTGATTCACAATGAGATGTGTCACAAATATCTTACCCTTTTGTAACTCAGTTTTCCTCTTCTGTTAAACAGCTATGAAGCCTCCTGGTCTCCATTCTCCTACTACTTGTGGTTCCTAATTTTTGTGTATAGTTTTCACTGACTTCAGTGTGTCCACTTAGGAAAGGAACTACACACAGGTGAAGAAAAAAAAAAAGAGTCTTTTCTGATTTGCAGGAAAACTTGATTGGTCAGAATTTGAGGTACAGATATAATCTTTGTAAGTCTCTTTTGAATGCCAAGTTTTGATGTTGAAATATGTCCACATTTTTACCTATCACAGTGGCATTTATTTTTTACTCCAAAAGATAAAATACCATGTTATAATTCTAGAGGTTTTGATAGGAAATATTAACATCCTTCAGTTTAGTTTTCTAACACATTTTCTTTGCTGAGGCTCCAAAGACACACACACACAAAATCAATTTTTCTTCTTCTTTTTTTTTTTTTTTTTTAGTTTCAACAGTAAATAACTTTTGATTCTAATTACCTTTGTGTGCTGCCTAATTGTGCTGCCTGATGTTTAAAAATAAAAGTAAAAATTTTGATGAAAATGAATCTGTGGCAGTGCTCTTCTTCTGAAGATCACAAATAAATCTATACTTTTTCAACCATTTTTGATTTTCTAATTTGAAATAATACATCATGTGAGAATTACAGACAATTGTTTCTTATGAAATACTTCCCATATGAAGTTTAGTATCAGCTCTTACAAGTCATTTCCTATGATTTCTGAATCATTTGGAGAAGAATTACACATCTGTACATAGTTAAGTGACCTAAATTACTTTAGCTTCTGATTCATCATGCCTCCACCCTATTTTTATATTTAGCTCTATCTTTCCCCAAACTTCAGTGTTAACATAGAGCAAGTTCATACATAGTCTCCAAACCCATAGCTTTCTTGTTTGCTTCATTGAAGAGATTTTTGCATGTTTTCTCCTCCTAGCTATTTCTTATTCAAGTTCTAAATATACAATCATGGCAAACAAATATACAGCATCTTAAAGCTGGAAAGATATATCAAAGTTGACTAGTTGCAACCTCATAAATAATGCAGAAGTAGCCTTCTTAAATTCCCTGGCAAGTAATGCAGACTCTGAACAGTACAAGGACAGAGAGTCCACTAAATCACAAAGAAACTGATTTCTCATATTTCCAAATTAAGATATTTTACTTACTCTTCCAGTGGGAGCTTTTACTTGCTCTGATGGAAACAATCTCACTCCAAGGCTTTGCATAACTTGCTTCCAAAATAATTTGTCTACTTTTAATGTCAACTCAGCAAGACTTGTAGTCATTCTTATTCTCTTATCCATCTTATTTTTTTTTCACAATTTTTATTGCTACCTGACTTTACACTATAGATGTATTTGTTTACTTATAGATGCTGCACAGAATATAAACTTCAAGAAAGGAGGGACTATATTTTATTACCATGGAATCCCCAGTCCCTAGAATAATGCCTGGTATATAGTAGGTACCAGAAATATTTGTTGATAATTGAATATTGAACTTAAATGAGCATCCCTATAATTTTACCTACTAATCCAAGCTCTGCTTTTTGGAATCAAATAAGAGCAAACATTCTCCATGTAAATTGGTACAGCCACTATGAAGAACAGTATGGTGATTACATAAAAAACTAAAAATAGAGCTACCATATGATTTAGCAATCCCACTCCTGGGTATATTTAAGAAATAAACATACTTCAAAAAGATATATGCACTCCAGTGCTCAAAGCAGCTCTATACAGTGGACAAGACATGGGACAACCTAAATGCCCATCAATAGATGAATGGATAAAGAAGATGTTGTGCACATACACAATGGAATACTACACAGCCATAAAAAAGAATGAAATAGTGCCTTTTGCAGCCACATAGATGGACCTAGAGATTATCATACTAAGTGGAGTAAGTCAGACAAAGAAAAAGTATATATCTTATTCCACTTATATATGGAATCTAAAAAATGAACTTATTAACAAAACAGAAATGAGCTAGGGAACTTTAAAGGTAATAGAAAGGAGGATATTGAGTATCCATGAAGAACCCATTTAGAAGTATGGAATTAGACTAGGTGGACATGTCACAGATTGGGGACTTTCTCTACTAATGTTATACGGACCAAAAGGAGGTGAGGGAAAGACACAGTGTTAATGGCCCAGGTCTGAGGATGGGCAAGGTGGGTGCCTGACCTTTTAATGTAATTATGAGGGTGATATTCTGGTCATATGATACATGTTGAAAGGTAAATAGAGAAATTAAACAAAGAAAATACATTTTTGACACAGAAAACATTTTAAGAAGTTGAACTATGCCCAGTAACTATTTACAATGATGGATACATTAATATATAGTCTTTACTCCTTTCCTCTATTCTTTATTACCAGTTTTGGCTTTCAAAGTATCTTAAAAACTTGCTCTACATTAAAATTATTTCTAAAATCTTACAGTTCTTTGAGGCGTCCTGATTTTTTGGTTCTACTTCTTAGCATTTTTGCATGTGGAAAATTCTCTTTATTTCAATTTTGAGTATAAATAAATACTCAATAAATAAAATGTTACCAAAATGACTAAAATTGGCTATTGCATACTATCTTGCATACCTGGTATACCCCAGTTTATTTACAATCTTGTCCAAGTATCTTTCTTATTAAACAGGTATATGCTAAATCACTTCAGTCATATCTGACTCTTTGCGACCCTATGGATCATAGCCTCTGGCCATGGAATTCTGCAGGCAAGAATAATGGAGTAAGTTGCCATGCCCTCCTCCAGAGACTTTTACCGACCCAGGACTGAACCCATGTGTTATGTCTCTTGCATTGGCAGTTGGGTTCTTTACCGTAGTGCCATCTGGGAAACCCAAATGAGTAAAACTAATCCTGAATAACTGATAAAAATGGAGAAGGATCGTAATGTGAATAAATTCTATCCACAAACCTGATTCTAGACAATGATTTCAACTACCTTGTCAACAAATATTTTGTAAATATCCCTAATTAGAAGAATTATTTGGATTTCAGTCTCATCTGCTTACCAAAAAGGTAAGCCCATCCCAAAGAGCATAATAACATAATAACACCTAAGGGCACACTTGCTGGTTCTGTCAGGCTTCCTCTCCCCAAAATCAAGTATAGAAACATCTTCAGGTCTTGGTGATTGAGAAAATCATCTTCCTTAAGAGTTGCTTGACAGATACATCTTCATTATTTCATCCTCAACATGAAGTCTTCCTTTTCTTAATCTCCAAGTCTTTCTTTTCTATCAAATGCAACTTACAGTAAAGTCAGAAATAACCTCTGGTAATTCACTTAGACATCTCTCAAATAGATGACTGTCAGTGTCCGGCTTTGCAAGTACTTGTTTATGCTACTCTGCTTTAGACATTCAACTTTGTATTTCTTTAGATAAAGTGATAAAATGCATCTAATAACATTTTCCAGAAACAAGAGTTAATTTTAGGTATTCTTTTTGACAGTGTCCTAAAATGTTTATAATATAACCTGGGCAATTTTTAGGATCCATGATAGAACTTGGATTCCTAGGTAAGGATCCTTTGGTTACTTTTCCATTGCTATATTGTTACTTATCATAGTATCACAAACTTTGTTTTTGTTGTTCTCCAGTCACTCAGTCATGTCCAACACTGTGACCCCATGTACTGCAGCATGCCAGGCTTCCATGTCTTTCACCATCTCCTGGGGCTTGCTCAAACTCATGTCAATTGATTCAGTGATGCCATCCAACCATCTCATCCTCTGTCCTTCCCTTCTCCTCCTGTTTTTAATCCTTCCCAGCATCAGGGTATTTTCTAATAAATTGGCTCTTCATATCAGGTGGTCAAAATATTGGAGCTTCAACTTCAGTATCAGTCCTTCCAGTGAATATTCAGGACTGATTTCCTTTAGAATTGACAGGTTTGATCTCCTTGCACTCCAAGGGACTCTAAAGAGTTTTCTTCAACACCACAGTTCAAAAGCATCAATTCTTCAGTGCTCAGTCTTCTTCATGGTCCAATTCTCACATCCATACGTGACTACTGGAAAACCATAACTTTGACTAGACAGACCTTTGTTGGTAAAGTAATGTCTCTGCTTTTTAATATGCTGTCAAGATTTGTCATAGATTTTCTTCCAAGGAACAAGTGTCTTTTAATTTTGAGGCTGTGGTAACAATTTGCAGTGATTTTTGAGCCCAAGAAAAGAAAGTCTGTCACTGTCTTCATTGTTTCCCCATCTATGTACCATGAAGAAATAGGACCAGATGCCATGACATTTGTTTTTTGAATTTTGATCTTAAGCCAGCATTTTCACTCTCCTCTTTCATGAACTTAACAGCTTAAAACAAGATGAATTTATTAACTCAGATTCCAAGTGTTGGGACTCCAGCACAGCTTGCTGGTTCCTTTGTGTACAGTCTCACAAAGCTATAAAGTGCTAGCTATGGTTATGATTTCAACTGAGGCTTAAAATCTTCTAGGCTTCTTAGCTGTTGGTAGAATTCAGCTCCTTCGATTATAGGGCTGAAATACTATCTTTCTTTCTGGCTACTACTTGAGTCGCATCAACTTTAAGGAAGATGTTTATTCTCAATCACCAGGACCTGGGGATGTCTAGATGGTTGAATTCTAGAAGAGGAGGCCAGACAGAGCCATTCTCAGCTCCTTAAGGCTATCCATGGTTCTGTTATGGGCTCCTCTATACAATGTGGCAGCTTATTTTTCAAGGCCAGCAGGACAGCACTTCTTTTGCTTTTAATCTCCCCTTCTAGTCTGTTAAGACAAAATCTTCTATAAAACAATAAAATCACAGGAATGACTAGCCTATCATATTCACAGGTCCCACCAACTATCAAGCAAGGTTGATTGTACTACAACAAATGATGGGAGCATGGTCCCAATATGGTGGAGGAATAGGATGGGGAGACCACTTTCTCTCCTACAAATTCATCAAAAGATCATTTTAATGTTGAGAAACTTCCACACTGAATTCTGGCAGAGGACACCAGGCACCAAGAAATGCAGACTGATCTTTTCAAAAGAGGTAGAACGAAATATAAAAGATAAAAAAAGACACAAAAGAATTAGAGAGAGAGACCCACTCTGGGGAGGGAGTGATGAAAGAGGAGAAGTTGCCACATAATAGGAAACCCTTACAGGCATGTCAGTGGGGAGCTTTGGAATCTCAGAGGGCAATAAAATAGGACAAAAAAATCAGAATATGCACCTAAGTGCAACTACCAGTGGAGAAGCTGCTCAGACTCTCCTGTCCACCATCAGTGAGTGGGGGCTAGTCAGGGAGATGTGGGTTGAATTATTGGTCCTTAGTGTAAGGACTGGCTTGAATGCCCTGAGAAGCATCTGAGAGAGCTAATGTGACATAGCAGCCCAAATCTTTGTTCGCCAGAGAGACAAAAAGGGAAAGAACCTTTCTTGCAAAAGGCTCTAACGCTGCACAGTGACCCCAGGTGTGCTCACTGAATAAAGGATTGTGCCCTAGTGAATACCAAAGGAGAGCAAGCCGGCTTCCATTTAGGGACTTCCCTCCCTAGAGGCAGAGAGGCAGGTGTGTGACAGCCAGAGCCCCAAAGGAAGGAGCTACTGTAGTCTCAGCACTAGCACCAAACTGTGAGCAGGGTGCCAGTTGCTAACACATTTTCCTGGGGTGGTTCACATTGAGGGAATCAATTCCTAGGCAGATTGATAAGAAGTCCAGGGTCCCCAAGGAGGACAAAGGGGTCTGAGGCTCTCGAAGTGGAGATTGAGGGTCTGGAATTCTCAAGGAAAAGAAAAGGACAAACTTTTTTTTCCCTCTACATTCCTTAGTCTTAGTTACACAACTCAGTTTAAACTCTGTACTAAGGATTGTACAACAACAATGTATCTGGCTGGAGGACAGTTTCTCCTTCCTGAAAATCTACTGACTAAGCCTGATATCTTAGAATGTATATTGTGGTAGTGGGTCTGGAGGATCTTTCTATTGTTAAATTCTAATCTTGTTATCCTAAAACTGTGGGACTGGGTCTGGTAAAATTTTCACAAACTTGAGACATTTTTTTTTTTTTAATTCATTGTAACAACTAATTAAAAGGTATATAACTCCATTGCTAACACTAGCAAGGGGGTACTCTTTCTGCCCCCTTCTGACGCTTATGTCAGAAGCTTTCCCTATCCCTTTTATACTTTAATAAAACTCTATTGCACAAAAGCTCTGAGCGATCAAGCCTCATCTCTGGCCCCAGATTGAATTCTTCTCTTCTGGAGGCCAAGAATCCCAGAGTCTTTTCGTGGGTCAGCAAAAACCTTTCATCTTGGGGGCTCATCTTGGATTCTTCAGGACAAGGTAAGGATGCTTGGAGCCCTAGTTCTT
Organism: Oryx dammah; assembly: GCF_014754425.2. Lineage (NCBI taxonomy): Eukaryota > Metazoa > Chordata > Mammalia > Artiodactyla > Bovidae > Oryx > Oryx dammah. Next base: position 1,006,048 of record NW_024070196.1, read on the forward strand.
TGTTCTCCTAGCAAACACGTTTTCTGCTGTACTTTACTAACTCTATGGTGTGCTTGTGTGAATGAATGACATGCTCTGCATTGTGCTTCTGTGATGACCTCATATGGCTTATCGCAGAAACCTGTCAGAGGTTTATACTGACCTACCAGTGCCAAGAGGCACCCAATGTCTCCTTCAGTGTCCAGCCAGAAATGGGCAAAGTATGTGGACTGAACTCTCCTTTCTCGGTCAAACTTTTCGGTCTCTTTGACCATTTCGTAACTCCTTGGGGATTAGAAGTACCAACCTAATCTGTTGGATCATAGACATTCAAGGGACTTGTGATCTATGCTGTTTCTGTGTACTGTGACTTAGGTCCCAAACTTGGATTGGTAGTCAGGAAGCGTCTAGCCTCGCTAGGAATCGGAAGTTCGGAAGCTAGATGGAGCTCTAGCTCCAAGAGCATCTCTGAGGTAAAAGGTTACTCAGATTGGAACTACAATGGGTTTTTTTCCTTTGGTAACGCTAGCTCTTAGCGGACCAGAGGAGGCTCTTATACTGGTATGGCGATGCTTGGAAGGAACATCTCAGGTTTATGTCCATACTGGTCTTATTGTGGTCAAGAATATACTCAGGGTCATGCACAGGCACTCAGATGACAAGTGTTTCCCCCAGCAGTCTTAGCTTGGGAGGCATTCTGGGAGGTTATTCTGATTGCACCCTGGGTGGCCTCAGAGGCAAGCAAGGTTTTAATGTTGAGGAGCTGGACATCAGACTGGGATGCCATCAGGTCTACCCCTGGTGCATCCCCACCCCGTCTCAGTGGTAAAACCGGGAGGGAAGAGTATGGTGCCTGCATTGGTAAGGGACAGACTAAGTCTGATCAGGAAAGAAAAGCTTTGGTGTTAAGTCTGTCTACACCCCTATCTAGAGCAGGAAGGGATGTCTCTAATAGAAAGATGGCACTGGTTGCTTCTTTTCTCTCTTACAGATGGGATCTAACAATTCCAACCTCACTCGTTTGAACTATATCCTGAAAAACTGGGATAGATTTGACCCCCAGAGCTTAAAGAAGACACACCTGGTCTTCCTATGTGATACTGCATGGCCATGGTATCCATTGGAGGATGGTGAACGGTGGCCGGTTGGAGGGTCTCTTAATTATAATACTGTTTTACAATTAGACAAGTTCTGTAGAAAACAAGGGAAATGGGTAGAAGTAGCAGTGGCACCCCACTCCAGTACTCTTGCCTGGAAAATCCCATGGACGGTGGAGCCTGGTAGGCTGTAGTCCATGGGGTTGCTAAGAGTTGGGCACGACTGAGCAACTTCACTTTCACTTTTCATTTTCATGCATTAGAGAAAGAAATGGCAATCCACTCCAGTATTCTTGCTTAGGGAATCCCAGGGATGGGGAAGCCTGGTGGGCTGCCATCTATGGGGTCTCACAGAGTCGGACATGACCGAAGTGACTTAGCAGCAACTTAGCAGTAGCAGCATATGTATTGCCCTTTTTCTCTGCAAGATATGCCAGACTTGTGTCCTAAGAGTATAGATTTGGGTGTGAAATTTTCAGCTCCCTCCTGTCCTCCTACTTTGCCCCCATACCCGGGGCTCCAAACTGAGCTGAGTCAGAGAACCCTCCCCCTTACCTCCCCAAGAAGAGTTGCCTTTGTCTCAGTAAAAACCCAAACTGAGATTCAAACTGCCCAAGTAGGGGTCCAAACAACATGATCTCAGACTACTCTGGTTTCAATAGACACTCAGACCATTGAAGTAAGAGATGAGATGGAGGACAGAAAACAAAAAGAAAAAGAAAAGAAGTTTTCTCCAATCTATCCCTGGGATCACATGCTCAGAACAGCCAGAGAGGCTGAGAAACAGCCACACAAGCTGTTGCCTCTTCACGAAGCACCCACAGGGAGAAATAATCAGTCTATGAGAGTTAACAAGCCCTTTTCTTATCAAGAAATACAAAGAATCAAGGAGGATCTGGGAGATTATTTAGAGGACCCAGAAAAATTGGACTTCCCTGGTGGCTCAGACGGTAAAGCACCTGTCTACAATGCGGGAAACCTGGGTTCGAGCCCTGGGTTGGGAAGATCCCCTGGAGAAGGAAATGGCAATCCACTCCAGGACTATTGCCTGGAAAATCCCATGGACAGAGGAGCCTGGTAGGCTACAGTCCATGGGGTCGCAAAGAGTTGGACATGACTGAGCAACTTCACTACTCACTAGAAAAATATATTAAAGCTTTTAAAGGTGTTACTCTGCTTTATGACCTTACTTGGAAGTATGTGATATATATCTTGGAACAAACGCTGACTCCTGACTCAAAGACTCGAGTTTTGGAAAAAGCGGTTGCTTATGGAGATAAATAGTTTGGTAAGGAGTCAGTAGGGAAGAGGGAGGATGAGATAACTGCCCTCCCCACTGGAAATCAGGTGTTCCCAACTACAGAGCCAGACCGGGACTACAACACAGCTAAAGGAAGATGGGATCAGAGTCATTTTGTCAGATGTATTCTTGAAGGACTCAGGCAGGCACAGGCTAAGCCTTTCAACTAATGCAAATTGGCAAACACAGAACAGGAGAAGAAGGAAGCTCCTGGTAAATTCCTAGATAGACTGAGAGAAGCCCTTGGCAGATTCACTGAGATTGATCCCAAAATGGAAGAGGGAAGAGTGATCTTAAAAGATAGGTTTCTCACTCAGTCAGCTCCAGATATTCGCTGTAAGCTACTGAAATAGGCGTATGGACCAAATCAGTCTTTAGATAATCTGTTACAACTGGCTCAAACAGTCTATAATGATAGGGAACATGAGGAATAGAAAGAAAGGCAGAAAGACAAAGGAACAGGCAGAAGTCCTCATAATGGCTGTAAGTACCATTCTTAAGCAACCTGAGAAAAATGCCCAGAGGGACCCAGGTGAAAAGGGATGGGCTTGCTATTACTGTGAAAGGGAGGGACACCTCAAGCGGGATTGCCCTCAGGCATCCAAGTTGCACCCGGCTCCATGTCTGGTCTGCAAGGGACCACATTGGAGGAGAGACTGCCCCCACAGGTTTCAGGGGTCAGACTCTCAAGACAATCAGGACTGAAGGTGCCCCGGGGTCCCCACACAAGCTTCCATCCTAATTACACCTGAGGAACCCCGGATATTAATAGCTGTAGGGGGCCAATCCTTTTAGATACTGGGGCAACTTTCTCTGTGCTTACTGACGCCCCTGGCCCACTTTCTTCTCTATCCGTTTCCATAATGGGGCTGTTTGGACAAGCCAAAGGTGTTACTTCTGTTGTTCTGTAACTGGGACTCTGTGCTATTTTCACAAGAGTTTCTGATCATGCCAGTCTCCCTCACCCCTTTTGGGAAGGGATATACTGAGCAAGGGCCATGCCTCTGTTTTCATAAATATGGAGCCCTCTCTTTCTCTCCCTTTAATTGAACAAAATGTAAACCCTAGAGTGTGGGATGATGGAAAATCTGTGGGTCGAGCAAAAAATGCTATTTCTATAGTTGTCAGGCTCAAACACCCACCCTTATTTCCACATAAGAAGCAGTATCTACTGAAACCTGAGGTGAAGGAAGGGTTAAAACCCATCATCGAGAATTTAAAGGAACAAGGGCTATTAATTCCCTGTTATAGACCATGCAACACTCCTATTTTGGGTATAAAGAAATCAAATGGTAAATGGAGACTAGGTCAAGATTTATGAATAATAAATGAGGCTGTAGTTCCTTGACACCCCATGGTGCCTAATCCTTATACTCTATTGTCTGAAATTCCTGAATGAGCCAAATATTTCTCAGTAATTGATTTAAAAGATGCCTTCTATTCAGTCCCTTTGGAGGAGGAAAGTCAATTTCTATTTGCCTTTGAAGACCCTAGCAGCGAGCTTCTCAGTTAACCTGGCCAGTTTTGCCCCAGGGATTTCATGACAGTCCTCACTTATTTGGACAAAGTTTGTCACAGGATCTACAAAACTTTAATAGCTCCAAGGCAGTGATACCACAGTATGTAGATAATATTTTGCTCAGTACTGAGACAGAGGAAGCTTGTTCACAAGCCTCAGAAGATTTCTTAAACTTTCTGGCAGGCTGTGGTTACAAGGCATCAAGAGAAAAGGCTCAGCTTTGTCAACAATCTGTTAGATATCTGGGCCTAATAATATCAAAAGGGACTAGGGCCATATGCCCTGAGAGAATTAAACCTATACTAAATCATCCCCTACTTATGACTTTAAGACAATTGAGAAGATTTTTGGGAATCACAGGCTACTATCACATTTGGATTCCGGATTCTGGGGAACTTGCCTAACCTTTACATAAATTTATAGCTGAAACTCAGCAGGCTCAAACGGACAAACTGGTTTGGTCTTCAGATACTCAAAAGGCTTTTAAGGTTCTTCAGACTGCTCTCCTGCAAGCTCCCACTTTGAGCTTACCCACAGAGTCAGAATTTAATTTGTTTGTCACTGAAAGAAAAGGTATGGCATTGGGAGTTTTGACACAATTCTGAGGGCCTCACCAACAACCTATTGCTTATCTAAGCAGAGAAGTAGACATAATTTCACACGGGTGGCCCCACTCTCTAAGAGTAATTGGGGCAACACTTTATTAACAGTTGAAGCTTTATAAATAATTCATGGATGAAATCATAGTGTATTGACTTCTCATGATGTGAGTGGAATCTTAAATTCTAAGATTAATATTTGGATGACAGACAGTAGGCTTCTTAAATATTAGTCACTGTTATTAGAAGGACCAGTAACTAAGCTTAAAGTTAGTGGAAAATTAAATCCGGCCACTTTCCTTCCTGAGAAGGAAAATGAAACATCTGATCACGATTGTTCCCAATCTCTAACTTTGAACTATACAGCTTGGGAAGATTTAATGGATACCCCATTAGACAATCCTGCCATGGAAATATTTACAGATGGCATTTCTTTTGTTCAGGATGGAAAGTGTAAAGTAGGTTACCTCGTGGTGACTGCTGAACAGGTTTTAGAAGCAAAATCTCTCCCCCAGGAAACTAGTGCTCAATTAGCAGAGCTTGTGGCTCTGACTCAGCTCTAGAGTTAAGCAAAGGGCATCGAGTAAATACCCACACTGATTCTAAGTATGCTTATTTGACTTTACATGCTCATGCTGCAATATGGAAAGAAAGTTTAAAACAGCAACAGGAGAACTATTAAGCATTTTAGAGAGATCTAGATACTTTTAACTGCTATATATTGTCCTAAAGAAGTAGCTGTTTTGCATTGCAAAGAGCACAGCAGGGATGGGAGTAAAATAGCTGAAGATAATCAGCAGGCTGACTGTCAAGCCAGAAAAGCAGCACTTTTACGAGACCCCTTCAGTACAGACACCTATGATCTGGACAGGTCCTGTGGAACAGGACAAACCACAATATACTGAGGAAGTATTAGAAAGATATGAGAAAAGAGGAGCAAAGATTACTGATAAAGGATAGTTATAGTCTGAGGATGGACAATTACTAATTCCTGAAAATGCTCAATGGAAAATTCTTAAGGGTTTACACCAGAGTTTTCATTTAGGTGTAGAAAGTTCTTACCAGATGGCTTCTCATTTATTTGAAGGTAAAAATGTAATGAAAACTTTAAAGAATATTATAAAAAGATCTGAGATTTGTCAGAAAAATAACGCAAAGACTAAAAAGATAGCAAAATCTGGATTACAAAGAAGTGGAAAGTATCCTGTAGAGGACTGGGAAATTGGTTTTACTCATATGCCAAAAGCTAATGGCTATTCTTGATTACAAGTTTGGGTGGATACTTTTACTGGATGGATTGAGGCTTTTCCCTGTCATAGTGAGCAGGCTAAGGAGGTTAGAAAGATTCTAATCCATGAAATTATCCCTAGGTTTGGGCTGCCACAGAGCCTTCAGAGTGAAAATGGCTCCACCTTTAAAGCTGCTGTAACTCAGGGAGTATCTAAAACCCTAGAAATAGAATGTCACTTACACTGTTCCTGGAGACCCCAATCCTCAGGAAAGGTGGAAAAGGCTAATGACATTATCAAATCAAAAGATATCTGTGCAAATTAACTCAAGAGATGCAGGACAATTGGATTAAAGTTCTACCCATAGCTTTAATGAGGGCTTGGCCTGCCCCCCCAAAAGGAGGGACTGTCCCCCTTTGAATGTGTTTATGGAAGGCCTTTCTTATGCACAGACATTGTTATAGACCCTGAAGCCTTGGAATTAACTAATTATGCAACTCAGCTCTCAGCTTTTCAACAAGCATTAACAGAACTCCAGGAGATGACTCCTGACCCAGCCTCTGAGTCAAGCAAGCCTCTGTTTGAACCAGGAACCGAGGTTCTGATAAAAACTTTGGGATCTGGGGGCCAATACCTCAATCCGCTCTGGGAAGGCCCTTACCAGGTTATTCTTTCTTCTCCCACAGCTGTCAAAGTGCCAGGAATCGATTCATGGGTACATCGCACTTGAGTTAAGAGATGGTACCCTGACCAGAACTAAGTGGCATCATTTTATGTCTTTACTTTCTATGCTCTGACTTTGTACTTTTCAGATGGGCCTGATAATCCATGTGAGCCTACTTCTGCTGACTCCAAAAATCCTAAGTCTGCCATTTGACCCTCAAGACAATGCCTTCCTGTCCTGGGCTCATTCCTATGCTGCATTCCACAATCGGTCTTATTGCTGGGTCTGCAGAGCACTCCCCTCCTCATCAAATGAAGACTCCCCATGGTGGATTTCTCCACTTAAAGGAAAGGACTTTCTTCAACTCTGTGATGACACCTAACAATCCTAAGATGGACTGATGTAACTATGGAGATGAGTGAAAGTGGCTCAGTCGTGTCCGACACTCTGTGACCCTGTAGACTATACAGTCCATGGAGTTCTCCAGGCCAGAATACTGGAGTGGGTAGCCTTTCCCTTCTCCAGGGGATCTTCCCAATCCAGGGATCAAACCCAGGTCTCCCGCATTGCAGGTGGATTCTTTACCAGCTGAGCTATGGAGATAATGTAACTTTTAATTTTGATTAGATTTTAACTTGGTGACTATTGTGACTTACATCTGTAACTGTAAAACAGCGTTTGTTTCTAACCATCTGAAAGCTTTTAAGTTACAAATGGTTGTCCAAGCTCCTACTGTTGTAGCCACGCATTCTGGGAAACAAACTCACTCAGAAGGACAATGCAGATAGTGGAGTGCAGTTTATTACACCGGTGGGCCCAAGGAAGAGTCTCCTCTTAGCCAAGGACCCCGACCAGCATTTTTGAAAATCTTTTTTACCCCATGTGTACGTGTCTGAACCCACCACTCCAAATTCCTTGAGACTTACATAAACCAAGGAAAATACAATCCCAATAACCACATCATTCACGTGCTATGTACTCATATGCTCAAATATTCAAACAATTAGCCAATAATCAAACCTGAGCTTATACTCTGATAGATACAGAAAAATTTATGGCCTGTCTAGAGGAAGGGCTGATTAGTGTATGTTTTCTCTTAGGAGATGAGTAACCTAGATATGATCTTCAAGGTTCCCCGGTCTGGAGGGGGTCTTATCCTTCTGTTGTTTTCATAGACACTAAACACAGAGTTCAGAGTCCATTGGAAAGGTGGCTGAGCATGATCAGCATGAACAGGCCTAAGATGGAGTGCAGGCCCTATGAATTCTTTCTTCACTACGAGTACCACAGCCTCCTCCAAATATTACTTGGGGCCCCTGGATCAGAAACCCTCAATATGAGAATATTCCCCTCAATAGGAGAATATGTTGTCTCACCAATTTAGGGACAACACCCTTTATCAGCTCAGAAGCAATTGTGGAATGAGAACGAAGCCCTTTTTCCTAGGCAACATAATTCTCCTAAAAGAAAAGGGGAGAATGAGAGAGTCAATTCCTAGGCAGATTGATAAGAAGTCCAGGGTCCCCAAGGAGGACAAAGGGATCTGGGGCTTTCAAAGTGGAGATTGGGAGTCTGGTATTCTCAAGGATGAGAAAAGGACAAACTTTTTTTTTTTTTCTTCCCCTCTACATTCCTTAGTGTTAGTCAGTTACATAACGCAGTTTAAACTCTGTACTAGGGATTATACAACAACAATGTATCTGGCTGGAGGACAGTTTCTCCTTCCTGAAAATCTACTGAGTAATCCTGATGTCTTAGAATGTATATTGTGGGAGTGGGTCTGGAGGATCTTTCTATTGTTAAATTCTAATCTTGTTATCCTAAAATGTAAATTGTGAGAGTGGGTCTGGTAAAATTTTCACAAACTTAAGACATTCATTTGATTCATTGTAATAACTAATTAAAAGGTACATAGTTCCATTGCTAACACTAGCAAGGGGGTACTCTTTCTGTCCCCTTCGAATGTCTATGTCAGAAGCTTTCTCTGTCTTTTATACTTTAAAAGAACTCTATTGCACAAAAGCTCTGAGCAATCAAGCCTCGTCTCTGGCCTCAGATTGACTTCTTCTCTTCCAGAGGCCAAGAATCCCAGCATCTTTTCATGAGTCAGCAACAACTTTTCAACATCCACCAGGAGGGTCACAGTCTGAAATCACCTTCACAGAGGAGATACATGACAACACTTGGAACTGTGCCCTTGCAACATACCTGGGTAAAAGGTGGCAGGGACTGGGGAGGTGCATAAGATTCATGGCCAACCTGGGACAGTGAGCTTACCAAGCACCTGATCACCTTAGTGGCTTGGACCCAGAAAGGGTAAAAACTGCACAGCCCATCTGGGTCTGTTCCCTTGTGGAGCACCAGAGACCTGAGCACATAGACATGGGAAGTGCCTGCAATGCAGGGCCCACTTGGGACAGTTCCTTTGCAGAATGGGCTGGAGTCTGTGCAGTGTGGACCCATGATGTACATGCTACCTTGGGTTGAGGCAAACCCAGTGTGGTACATCCACTGTGAGCACTCCCCACACAAGCCAGCAGTATTTGTTTGCAGTGTCCCTCCCTCCTCACAGCACAGCTGAACAAGTGAGGCTAAATAAGTGTTCACCTTTTCACCCTCATGTCAGGGAAGAAATTAGACACTGAAGAGAGAAGAGACTTGCAAATAAAGGAAGAAAAAATAAACAAAGAAGGGGGAACCATCCCCAAAGTGACAGGCACAACAGATCAAAACCCTGCAGTTAAGGCTGAAACTGCATTTGAGGGGCAACTATAGACCTTGAGAAAAAGTGCAAGCCAGAAGGGACTATCTGATGTTGAACTGACCCCACATTGTCCACAATAGCACCAAAGAAAGTCCTAGATATGTTTTCACTTTTATCACTTATCAATTAAAAAAATTAATCCCATATTACTCTAACTTTCATTTTTGTATCCTACTGATTCCTTTAAAAATAACTGTTTTTAAAAGACAAATACCACATATATATTTTCAATTATTGTGATCAATTTAGTTTTGTACTTTTATATTGTATCTTTGAGACCCTAAACTCTATTCTAGGTTTTCAGTCTCTGCTTTTTGATATTTGTTATCCATTTCGTACCTTTAAGAATCTATTTTCAGTATACATTTTCAGTTAGAGATTTGATGACTAGTATGATTGCTGTCGAGTAACAGGCAAATTTAGAGCAATACGGAATGAAGCAGGGCAAAGACTAATAGAGTTTTGCCAAGAAAATGCACTGATCATAGCAAACACCCTCTTTCAACAACACAAGAGAAGACTCTACACATGGACATCACCAGATAGTCAACACCAAAATCAGATTGATTATATTCTTTGGAGCCAAAGGTGGAGAAGCTCTATACAGTCAACAAAAACAAGACCAGGAGTTGACTGTGGCTCAGATCATGAACTCCTTATTGCCAAATTCAGACTTAAATTGAAGAAAGTAGGGAAAACCGCTAGACCATTCAGGTATGACCTAAATCAAATCCCTTATGATTATACAGTGGAAGTGAGAAATAGATTTAAGGGCCTAGATCTGATAGATAGAGTGCCTGATGAACTATGGAATAAGGTTCGTGACATTGTACAGGAGAAAGGGATCAAGACAATCCCTGTGCAAAAGAAATGCAAGAAAGCCAAATGGCTGTCTGGGTAGACCTTACAAATAGCTGTGAAAAGAAGAGAGGCGAAAAGTAAAGGAGAAAAGGAAAGATATAGCATCTGAATGCAGAGTTCCAAAGAATAGCAAGAAGAGATAAGAAAGCCTTCCTCAGTGATCAATGCAAAGAAATAGAAGAAAAGAACAGAATGGGAAGGACTAGAGATCTCTTCAAGAAAATTAGAGATACCAAGGGAACATTTCATGGAAAGATGGGCTCAATAAAGGACAGAAATGGTATGGACCTAACAGAAGCAGAAGATATTAAGAAGAGGTGGCAAGAATACACAGAAGAATTGTACAAAAAAGATCTTCATGACCCAGATAATTATGATGGTGCGATCATTCACCTAGAGACAGACTTCCTGGAATGTGAAGTCAAGTGGGCCTTAGAAAGCATCACTACAAACAAAGCTAGTGGAGGTGATGGAATTCCAGTTGAGCTGTTTTAAATCATGAAAGATGATGCTGTGAAAGTGCTGTACTCAATACGCCAGCAAATTTGGAAAACTCAGCAGTGGCCACAGGATTGGAAAAGGTCCATTTTCATTCCAATCCCAAAGAAAGGCAATGCCAAAGAATGCTCAAACTACCACACAATTGCACTCATCTCACATGCTAGTAAAGTAATGCTCAAAATTCTCCAAGCCAGGCTTCAGCAATATGTGAACCATGAACTTCCTGATGTTCAAGCTGGTTTTAGAAAAGGCAGAGGAACCAGAGATCAAGTTGCCAACATCTGCTGGATCAAAGAAAAAGCAAGAGAGTTCCAGCAAAACATCTATTTCTGCTTTATTGACTATGCCAAAGCCTTTGACTGTGTGGATCACAATAAACTGTGGGAAATTCTGAAAGAGATGGGAATACCAGACCACCTGACCTGCCTCTTGAGAAACCTGTATGCAGGTCAGGAAGCAAGTTAGAACTGGACATGGAACAACAGACTGGTTCCAAATAGGAAAAGGCGTATGTCAAGGCTGTATATGTCACCCTGCTTATTTAACTTATATGCAAAGTACATCATGAGAAATACTGGGCTGGAAGAAGTACAAGATGGAATCAAAATTGCCAGGAGAAATATCAATAACCTCAGATATGCAGATGACACTACCCATATAGCATAAAGTGAAGAGGAACTAAAAAGCCTCTTGATGAAAGTGAAAGAGGAGAGTGAAAAGGTTGGCTTAAAGCTCAACATTCAGTAAACGAAGATCATGGCATCTGGTCCCATCACTTCATGGGAAATAGATGAGGAAACAGTGGAAACAGTGTCAGACTTTATTTTTGGGCTCCAAAATCACTGCAGATAATGACTGCAGCCATGAAATTAAAAGACACTTACTCCTTGGAAGAAAAGTTATAACCAACCTAGATAGCATATTGAAAAGCAGAGACAAAGTTCTCTGCCAACAAAGGTCCGTCTAGTCAAGGCTATGGTTTTTCCAGTGGTCATGTATGGATGTGAAAGTTGGACTGTGTAGAAAGCTGAGTGCTGAAGAATTGATGCTTGTGAACTGTGTGTTGGAGAAGACTCTTTAGAGTCCCTTGGACTGCCAGGAGATCAATGAGTTCCTTCTGAAGGAGATCAGCCCTGGGATTTCTTTGGAGGGAATGATGCTAAAGGTGAAACTCCAGTACTTTGGCCACCTTATGCGAAGAGTTGACTCATTGGAAAAGACTCTGATGCTGGGAGGGATTGGGAGCAGGAGAAGAAGGGGACGACAGAGGATGAGATGGCTGTATGGCATCACTGACTCAATGGACATGAGTCTGAGTGAACTCTGGGAATTGGTGGTGGACAAGGAAGCCTGGTGTGCTGTGATTCACAGAGTCACAAGGAGTCGGACACGACTGAGCAACCGAACTGAACTGAACTTGATTGCTCTCTCCCCTTTTGACTGTCCCTTTTCTCCTCTTGGTCACCTCTGACTCCTTCCTTCCTCTTTTCTATATAACTCTGTGAATGTCTCTGGGGGCTCCTTACTGTGAAGAGTTGTTTCACCACTAACTTAGTGGTTTTATCTTCTGTGCAGTATGGATGGAGAAATCTTGATGCTACTATAAGAGGAAGACTGAAACCCAGAGGCAGGAGGCTCACCTTCAGAAGGTTATAACATCAGAGAACTCCTGACTCCAGTGAACATTAATAGACAAGGCCCCACCTGGAAGTCTCCATACCTACACTGAAACGAAGGTCCACCCAAGAGCCAACAACTTCCATTGAAAAACATATCATGGTAATTCTCCAGCAAAACAGGAACACAATCCTGAACTTTAAAAGACAGGCTGCCCAAAGCCATACCAAATCCATAGATACCACAAAACTCACTACTGGACACTTTTAGCACTCCAGAAAAAAGATATCAAGCTCCACCCACCAAAGCACAGATACAAGTTTCCCCATCCAAGAAACCTTGACAAGACACTGGTAAAACCCCATCTACAGAGAGAAGACTCCACAATTAAGAGGTACCATGATATTCCAGCCTTCAGAGAAGGCATCCCAAACACAGCAATGTAAACAAAATGAAAAGGCAGGAAAAAGTTCCCCAGGTGAAGGAACATGATAAAAATCAAACAAAAGAGGAGGAGATAAGGAGTCTACCTGAAAAAGAATTCAGAATAATGAGTAAAGATGATCCAAAATCTTGAACACCAAATGGAGTTAAAGATAAATAAACTAGAGACAAAGATTTAAATGATGTAAGAAATGTTTAACAAGGAGCTAGAAGAAATGAAGAAGAGTCATCAATAATGAACCGTGTAATAACTCATATTAATAACACTCTGGAGGGAATCAGCTGTATAATAACAGAGGCAGAAGAGAGAGGATAAGTGAGGTGGAAGATAGAATGGTGGAAAAAATGAAACAGAGAGACATAAAAGGAAAAAAGAATAAAAAGAAATAAGGACCACCTCAGAGACCTCTGGGACAATGTTAAATGCCCCAACATTAAAATCATATGTGTCCCAGAAGAAGAAGACAAAAAGAAAGGGCATGAGAAATTACTGAGGAGATAATAGCCCAAAACTTTCCTAAAATGGGAAAGATAATAGCCACCCACATCCAAGAAATCCAGAGAGTCCCAAAAAAGATCAGCCTAAGGCAAAACATCCCAAGACAAAACTAACAAAAATTAAACACAAAGAGCAAATATTAAAAGCAGCAAGGGAAAAACAACAAATAACACACAAGGAGATCCTCATAAAGATAATAGCTGATCTTATAGAAACTCTACAGGTCAGAAGGGAATGGCAGGATATACTTAAAGTGATGAAAGAGAAAAACCTACAACCAAGATTACTCTACCCAGAAAGGATGTCTTTCAGATATGAAGGAGAAATCAAAAGCTTAACAGACTAGTAAAAGCTGACATAATTCAGCACCACCAAACCAGCTCTTCAATAAATGCTCAAGGACCTTCTCCAGACAGGAAACACAGGAAAGGTTTATAAAAATGAACTCAAAACAATAAAATAAATGATAATGGGATCATACTTATCAATAATTGCCTTTAAATGTAAGAGGGTTAAATGCTCTGACCAAAAGACAAAGACTAGCCAAATGAACACAAAAACAAAACCCCTATATTTGCTGTCTATAGGAGACTCACCTCAAACCTACAAACTGAAAGTTGCAGGGGTGGAGGGGAGGGGGGGCGCGTGGGAAAAGATATTTCATGCAAATGGAGACCAAAAGAAAGCAGGAGTAGCAATACTCCTATTAGATAAAATACACTTTGAAATAAAGACTGTGATAAGAGACAAGAAGGACACTATATAATGCTCCAAGGATTAATCCAAGAAGAAGATATAACAATTATAAGTATATAAGCACCCAACAACATAACACCTCAATATGTAAGACAAATGCTAGAAAGAGTGAAAGGGGAAATTACCAGTAACACAATAATAGTGGAGGCCTTCAATATCCAACTCACACCTATGGATAGATCAACAAAACACAAAATTAGCAAGGAAACAAAAGCTTTAAATGATACAATTGACCAGTTAGACCTAATTGATATCTACAGTGCATTTCACCCCAAAACAGTATATTTCACCCTTTTCTCAAGTGCACAAGGAATATTCTCCAGGATAGGTCACATCCTGGGACATGAATATAACCTTGGCAAATTTTTAAAAATTGAAATAATTTCAAACACCTTTTCTGATCACAATGGGGTAAAATTAGATATTGAATACAGGGGAAAAAAACTATTAAAAAACACAAACGTATGGAGGCTAAGCAACAGGCTTCACAGTAACCAAAAGATCATGGAAAAAATAAAAAAGAAAGGAAATCAAAATATGCATAGAAATAAATGAAAATGAAAACACAACAACCCGAAATCTATGGGATTCAGTAAAAGCATTGCTTAGAAGAAGGTTGATAGCAATGCAAGCCTACCTCAAGAAAAAAGAGAAACATCAAATAAACAACCTAACTTTACACCTAAAGCATCAAGGAACAAAAAAAAAAAAGAAGAAGAAGAAGAAGAATTCCAAGGTTACTAGAAGGAAAGAAATCATAAAAATCAGAGCAGAATAAATGAAAAAGAAATGAAGGAGACTAAAGCAAAAATCAATATCACTAAAAGCTGTTTTTTTGAGAAGATAAATAGAATAGACAAATATTTTAGCCAGACTTACCAAGAAAAAAAGGGAGAAGAATAAAATCAGTAAAATTAGAAATGACAATAGACAAATCACAATAGACAACACAGAAGTACAAAAGATCATGAGACTACTATGAGCAAGTATATGCCAATAAAATGGACAACTTAGAAGAAATGGACAAATTCTTTAAAAAGTATAACCTTCCAAACTGAACCAGGGAGAAACAGAAAGTCTCAACAGACACATCAGAAGAACAGAAATCGAAACTGTAATAAAAAAATCTTCCAACAAACAAAAGCCCAGGAAGATGGCTTCACAGGTGAATTCTCCCAAGAATTTAGAGAAAGCCTAACACCTATACTACTCAAACTCTTCTAGAAAATTACAGAGGATGGCAAGATCCCAAACTCATTATATGAAGCCACCATCACCCTGATACCAAAACCAGACAAAAATGCCACAAAAACATAAAACTGCAGGCCAATACCACTGATGAACATAGATGCAAAAATCCTCAACAAAATTTTTGCAAACAGAATCAAACAACATATTAAGCAGATCATACATCATGACCAAGCAGGCTTTATTCCAGGGATGCAAGGATTTTTCAGTATTCACAAATCAATTAATGTGATACATCATATTAACAAATTGAAAGATAAAAACCATATGATTATCTCAATAAATGCAGAAAAGCCTTTGACGAAATTCAACATCCATTTGTGATAAAACCTATCCAGAAAGCAGGCATACAAGGAGCATACCTCAACATAATAAAAGACATATATGATGAACCCACAGCAAACGTTACCCTCAATGGTGAAAATTGAAAGCCTTTCCTCTAAAATCAGGACAAGGGTGCCCATTCTCACCACTACTATTCAACATAGTTTTGGAAGTCCTAGCCACAGCAAGCAGAGAAGAAAAAGAAATAAAAGGAATCCAGATTGGAAAAGAAAACGTACAACCCTCATTGTTTGCAGATGACATGATCCTCTACATAGAAAGCCTTAAAGACTCCACCAGAAAATTACTGCTGCTGCTGCTGCTAAGTTGCTTCAGTCATGTCCGACTCTGTGCTACCCCAGAGACGGCAGCCCACCAGGCTCCCCTGTCCGTGGGATTCTCCAGGCAAGAGCACTGGAGTGGGTTGCCATTTCCTTCTCTAATGTATGAAAGTGAAAAGTGAAAAGTGAAAGTGAAGTTGCTCAGTCGTGTCCGACTCTTAGCGACGCCATGGACTGCAGCCTACCAGGGTCCTCTGTTCATGGGATTTTCCAGGCAAGAGTACTGGAGTGGGTTGCCATTGCCTTCTCCAGAAAATTACTAGAGCTAGCCAATTAGTATAGTAAAGTTGCAGGATATAAAATTAATACACAGAAATCCTTTGCACTCATATATACTAACAATGAAAAAACAGAAATTTAGAAAAATCACATTCACCATTGCAATGAGAAAAATAAATTACTTAGGAATAAATTTACCTAAAGAAACAAAAGACCTAAATATAGTAAACTATAAGACAGTGATGAAAGAAATCAAAGATGACACAAATAAATAGAGAAACATACCATGCCTATAGATTAGGAGAATCATGTAGCAAAAATGAGTATACTACACAATGCAATCTATAGATTCAATGAAATCCCTATCAAGCTACCAATGGTATTTTTCACAGAACTAGAGCAAATAATTTCACTATTAGCATGGAAACACAGAAAACTTCAAATAGTCAAAATCAGTCTTGAGAAAGAAGAATGGAACTGGCAGAATCAGCCTGCCTGAATTCAGACTATATTACAAAGCTACAGTCATCAAGACAGTATGGCATTGGCACAAAGACAGAAATATAGACCAATGAAACAAAATGGAAAGCCCAGAGATAAATCCACAAACCTATGGACAACCTATCTTGGACAAAGGAGGCAAAAATATACAATGGAGAAAAGACAATCTCTTTAACAAGTGGTGCTGGGAAAACTGGTGAGTCATGTGTAAAAGAATGAAACCATAATACTTTCTAACACCATACACAAAAATAAACTCAAAATGGATTAAAGATCTAAATGTGAGACCAGAAACTATAAAACTCTTAGAGGAAAACATAGGCAGAACATTCTCTGACATAAATCACAGCAAGATCCTGTATGATCCATCTCCCAGAGTAATGGAAATAAAAATAAACAAAAGGGACCTATATAAGCTTAAAAGCTTTTGTACAATGAAGGGAATTATAAGCAAGGTGAAAAGGCAGTCTTCAGAATGGGAGGAGATAATAGTAAATGGAGCAACTGACAAAGGATTAATCTCCACAATATACAAGCAACTCATGCAGCTCAATACAAGGAAAAATGAACAATATAATCTAAAATTGGGCCATACATTGACATGAATCAGCAATGAGTGCATATGTGTCCTCTCATCCTGAACCTCCCTCCCACCACCATAATCAGTTCAGTTCAGTCGCTCAGTCATAACGAACTCTTTATGTCCTCATGATTTGCAGCACTCCAGGCATCCCTGTCCATCACCAATTCCCGGAGTTTATTCAGACTCATGTCCTTCGAGTTGGTGATGCCATCCAGCCAACTCATTCTCTGTCATTCCCTTCTCCTCCCGCCCCCAATTCCTCCCAGCATCAGAGTTTTTTCCAGTGAGTCAACTCTTCCAATGAGGTGGCCAAAGTACTGGAGTTTCAGCTTCAGCATCAGTCCTTCCAATGAATATCCAGGACTGATCTACTTTAGGAGGGACTTGTTGGATCTCCTTGCAGTCCAAGGGACTCTCAAGAGTCTTCTCCAACATCACAGTTCAAAAGCATCAATTCTTTGACACTCAGCTTTCTTCACAGTCCAACTCTCACATTCACACATGACCCCTGGAAAAACCATAGGCTTGACTAGACTGACCTTTGTTGGCAAAGTAATGTCTCTGCTTTTCATATGCTATCTAGGTTGGTCATAACTTTCCTTCCAAGGAGTAAGCATCTTTTAGTTTCATGGCTGCATTCATTATCTGCAGTGATTTTGGAGCCCCCCAAAATAAAGTTTGACACTGTTTCCACTGTTTCCCCATCTCTTTCCCATGAAGTGATGGGACTGGATGCCATGATCTTAGTTTTCTGAATGTTGAGCTTTAAGCCAACTTTTTCACTCTCTTCTTTCACTTTCATCAAGAGGCTTTTTTCCTGCCATAAGGGTGGTGTCATCTGCATATCTGAGGTTATTGATATTTCTCCCGGCAACCTCGATTCTAGCTTGTGCTTCTTCCAGCCCAGTGTTTCTCATGATGTACTCATACAGCCTTGACGTACTCCTTTTGCTATTTGGAACAAGTCTGTTGTTCCATATCCAGTTCTAACTGTTGCTTCCTGACCTGCATATAGGTTTCTCAAGAAGCAGGTCAGGTGGTCTGGTATTCCCATCTTTTTCAGAATTTCCCACAGTTTATTGTGATCCACACAGTCAAAGGTTTGGCATAGTCAATAAAGCAGAAATAGATGTTTTTCTAGAAGTCTCTTGCTTTTTCCATGATCCAGCGGATGTTGGCAATTTGATCTCTAGTTCCTCTGCCTTTACTGAAACCAGCTTGAACATCTGGAAGTTCACAATTCACATATTGCTGAAGCCTGGCTTGGAGAATTTTGAGCATTACTTTACTAGCTTGTGAGATGAGTGCAATTGTGTGGTAGTTTGAGCATTCTTTGGCATTGCCTTTCTTTGGGATTGGAATGAAAACAGACCTTTTCCAGTCCTGTGGCCACTGCTGAGCTTTCCAAATTTGCTGGCATATTGAGTGCAGCACTTTCACAACATCATCTTTCAGGATTTGAAATAGCTCAGCCGAAATTCCATCACCTCCACTAGCTTTGTTCATAGTGATGCTTTCTAAGGCCCACTTGACTTCACATTCCAGGATGTCTGGCTCTAGGTGAGTGATCACACCATCATGATTATCTTGATCATGAAGATCTTTTTTGTACAGTTCTTCTGTGTATTCTTGCTACCTTTTCTTAATATCTTCTGCTTCTGTTAGGTCCATACCATTTCTGTCCTTTATCAAGCCCATCTTTGCATGAAATGTTCCCTTGGTATCTCTAATTTTCTTGAAGAGATCTCTAGTCTTCCACCATAATGTTGTAATGTAATTATTTTCCAATTAAAATAAATTAACTAATTTTGAAAGTGGACCAAAGAACTAAGTAGACATTTCTTCAAACAAGACCTACAGACGGCTATGAACACATTGAAAGATGGTCAAGCTCACTCAATATTGGAGTAATGCAAATCAGATCCACATAGAAATACCATCTCACACTGGTCAGAACTACTGCCATCAAAAAGTCTACAAAGAATAAATTTTGGAGAGTGTGTGGAGAAAAGAGGACCCTCTAACACTGTTGGTGCAAATGCAAACTGGTACAGCTATTATAAAGAACAGGTTCCTGTTCTTTATAATAATAATAAAAAAAGTTTAAAATAAAACTTAAAATACAAAGTGGAAATTTCTTTAAAACTTGGAAATAGAATTGCCATGTGACCCAGCATTCCCACTTCTGGGCATAAACACTGAGGAAACCAGAAATGAAAGAGATACATGTCCAGTGTTCATTGCAGCACTGTTTATAATAGCTAAGACATGGAAGCAACCTAGATGTCTATCAGCAGATGAATGGATAAGGAACTTGTAGTACATATACACAATGGAGTATTACTCAGCTATTAAAAGGAACACACCTGAGTCAGTTCTAATGAGGTGGATTAAACTGGGGCCTATTATACAGAGTGAAGTAAGTCAGAAAGAGAAACAACAATACAGTATATAAAGGCATATATATGGAATTTAAAAAGATAGTAACAATGGTTCTGTAAAAGAGAGAGAGGCAGCAAAAGAGACAGAGATGTAAAACAGACTGTTGGACTATGTGAGAGAAGATGAGGGTGGTATGATTTGAGAGAATAGCATTGAAACATGTATATTACTGTATGTAAAATAGATGACCAATGCAAGTTTGATACCTGAAGCAGGGCAGTTAACCCAGAGGGATGGGATGGGGAGGGAGGTGGGATGAGTTCCAGGATGGAGGAGGGACACATACGTACCCATGTCTGATCCATGTCGATGTATGGAAAAACCACCAAAGTATCATAGAGCAATTATCCTCCAAATAAAATAATTTAAATAAATGACTAAATAAAAGTGTATTATTATTATTTGTAAATTTATTCCTTTTTTTCCTTTTCTACTTTTCTTTTCCTATTGTGATTTATCTTTAATATATATATATATATATATATATATATATATATATCTTCTTTACCTACCCCTATTTAAATTTGCATTTCTATTCTTTCTTTTTCTAACCATATTTGTTAGATTGTTTTGTTTTAATTGTTTTATTCCCCAGTTGACACTTTGCCTAGTTTTGTTTTCCAGTTTGTGCTTTAATTAGTTTTGTTCTTAACTGTTGGATATCATTTTTGGTTTCCTTTGTTTGCTGGCTTTCTCTATTGTATTTTGTTTATTGGGCTGTTTTGGTTTTGCTTATGGGTGTATATGTATGTGCATATATTACATGACTTTACCTTTTTGCCTGATTTTGTAATTGGCGTTTGTCTGGGGGCATGCCTTCTGTATCTCACTTTTGTGAATTTGCTTCAATCCTATTTTATTCCATATCAAGCCACCTGTGGAATATCTTTTCTTGGCCAGAGATCAAGCAACGAGCCTTTGGAGTGAGAGCACTGACTCCAATATCCTACACTAACAGAGAACTCCTAAACCTAGGGAGTACCAAATAGTGAGAACTCCCACAAAGGCAATGACTTGCATACAAGTCTTGGCATTACACAACTGTCAGAAGAACCCTGTGCAGGATGCCCCATCCAAACAACAAGTAAGATGAAAATAGAAACCTAATCATCAGCAGACAAGGTTACCGCCAAACTCAACCCTGCCCATCAGAGGAAGAAAACACAACTCACCTCCTCCCACCAGAGTGCAAACACAAATCACACCCTACATAGAACTTACACAAAACACTGTACCAATCTTATGAGGGCAGAAACCAACAGGAAGAAAGAATTTGACTATGAAGCCTGGGAAGAGGAGGCTTTAACAATAAGTTTTTAAATAATAATAATAATAAGACAGAGAAATACTGCACAAAGGAACAACTTAGAGACACACAAGGCCAAATAAATGAAGAGGAAATAAGTAAAATACCTGAAAGAGAGTTCAGAATAATAAAAGCAAAAATGATCAAAAATGTCAAAAATAAAACAGAGAAAATGCAAGAATCAATTAGCAAAGACCTAGAAGAAATAAAGAATAAACACAGAGAGACAAACAACACAATTACTGAAACTAAAAATACTCCAGAAGGAATCAACAGCAGAATATCTGAGGCAGAAAAATGAATAAGTGAGCTGGAAGATAGAATAGTGGAAATAACTGCTGAAGAGCAGAATAAAGTAAAAAGAATGAAAAGAACTGAGGATAGTCTCAGAGACCATTGAGACAATATTAAATGCACCAATATTTGAATTATAGGGTTCCCAGAGGAAGAAAATAAGAAAAAAAAATGAGAAAATTTTTTAAAAGATTATAGTTGAAAATTTCCACAATCAAGTCCAAGAAGAGCATATATATATAGACCTTAAAATAAAGAATATTACAAGAGACCATGAATGACACTACATAATGATCAAGGGATCAGTCCAAGAGGAAGACATAACAATTGTAAATATCTATGCACCCATAGGAGCATGTCAGTACTTAGGACAAACACTAACAGACATAAAATGAGAAACAGTAATATAATAATAGTAGAAGAGTTTAACATCCAACTTACACATATGGACAAATCATCAAAACAGAAATTTAACAAGGAAATACAAGCCTTAAATGACACATTAGGCCAGCTGGAACTCACTGATAACTTCAGGACATTCCATCCAAATGCAGAATACACTTTCTTCTCAAGTGTACATGGAACAGGATAGAGCACATCTTGGGTCACAAGTCAAGCCTCAGTAAATTTAAGAAAATTGAAATCATATCGAGCATCTTTTCTGACCACAACACTATGAGACTAGATATCAATTACAAAAACAACAACAACAACAAAACAAACCCTGTGATAAAACCACAAGCACATGTAGATTAAACAATACATTTCTAAATGGACAGGTTACTGAAGAAATCAAAAGGGAATTAAAAAAATTCCTAGAAACAATCCTTCCTCAAAAAATAAGAAAAACATTGACTAGACAACTGAAATTTACACTTAAAACAATTGGAAAAAGAAGAACAAAAAAACACCAAAGTTAGCGGAAGGAAAGAAATCATAAAGTTCAGAGCAGAAATAATTGAAAAAGAAATGAAAGAAACAATAGTAAAGATTAATAAAGCTGAAAGCTTGTTCTTTGAGAAGATAAACAAAATTAATAAAACTTTTAGCCAGACTCATCAAGACAAAAAGAGAGAAGAATCAAATCAACATAATTAGAAATGAAAAAGTAGAGATTACAACAGATAATGTAGAAATACAAAGGATTATAGCAGACTATCATTAGCAACTATATAGCAAGAAAATGGACAACCTGAAAGAAATGGGCAGATTCTTAGAAAAGTTCAGTCTTCCAAGACTGAACCAGGAAGAAATAGCTATCACAAACAATACAATTACAAGCACTAAAATTGAGACTGTTATCAAAAATCTCCCCCAAAACAAAAGCCCAGGACCAGATGGCTTCACAGGGGAATTTTATCAAATGTTTAGAGAAGAGTTAATGCCTATCCTTCTAAAATTCTTTCAAAATGTTGTAGAGGAAGGTCACATCCAAACTCATTCTATAAGGCCACCATCACCCTAATACTGAAGCCATGCAAAGACAACACAGAAAAGAAAATTACAGGTAAATATCACTGATGAACATAGATGCAAATATCCTCAACAAAATTCTAGCAAACAGAATCCAACAGTACATTAAACAGCTCATACAACATGATCAAATCAGGTTTATTCAAAGTGTGCAAGGATTCTTTGATATATACTAATCATTCAATGTGATACACTATATTCACAAATTGAAAGATAAAAATCATGATAATTTCAATAGGTGCAGGAAAATCCTTTGACAAAATTCAGCCCCTATTTATGATAAAAAAAATTTCAAAAAATGGGCATAGAAGAAACCTGTCTCAACACAGTAAAGGCCATATATAATAATCCCACAGTAAACATTATTCTCAATGGGGAAAAATAGAAAGCATTCCCTCTAAGATCAGAACAAGACAAGGGTGTCCACTCTCACCACTATTATTCAACATAGGTTTGGAAGTCCTAACTGTGGCAATAGGAGAAGAAAAAGAAATAAAAGGAATACATATTGGAAAAGAAGTAAAACTCTCACTGTTTGCAGATGACATGATACTATACAAAGAAAACCCTAAAGATACTATCAGAAAATTACTAGAGCTAATTAGTGAATATAGTAAAGTCACAGGATACAAAATCAATACACAGAAATCACTTGCATTCCTATATACTAACAATGAAAAATCAGAAGGAAAAATTAAGGAATCAACCCTATTCACCATTGCAACAAAAAGAATAAAATATCTAGGAATAAACCTACCTAATGAGACAAAAGAACTGTATACAGAAAAGTATAAAACACTGATGAAAGAAATCAAAAGTGACATGAACAGAAGGAGAGATATTACATGTTCCTGGGTTCGAAGAATCATTATTGTGGAATTGTCTATACTATCAAATATAATGTACAGATTCATCTTGCTGCTGCTGCTAAGTCGCCTCAGTCGTGTCCAACTCTGTGACCACATAGACAGCAGCCCACCAGGCTCCCCCATCCCTGGGATTCTCCAGGCAAGAACACTGGAGTGGGTTGCCATTTCCTTCTCCAATGCATGAAAGTGAAAAGTGAAAGTGAAGTTGCTCAGTCGTGTCCGACTCTTCGTGGCCCCATCGACTGCAGCCTATCAGGCTCCACTGTCCATGGGATTTTCCAGGCAAGAGTACTGGAGTGGGGTGCCATCGCCTTCTCAGACAGATTCATCTTAATCCCAATTAAATTAACTATGGGGGTAATTTTTCATAGAATTAAAGCAAAAAATTTCACAGTTTATATGGAAACACCAGAGACTCTGAATAGATAAATCAGTCTTGAGAAAGAACAATGGAACTGGAGGAATCAACCTTCCCTGACTTCAGATTTACTACAAAGCTGCAGTCATCAAGACAGTGTGGTAGTGGCACAAAAACAGAAATATAGACCAATGGAACAAGATAGAAAACCCACAAATAAACCCATGCACCTATGAGTACCTTATTTTTGACAAAAGAGGCAAGAATATACAATGGGGCAAAGACAGCCTCTTCAATAAATGGTGCTGGGAAAACTGGACAGCTACATGTAAAAGAATGAAATTAGAACACCTCCTAACACCACAAACAAAGATAAACTCAAAATAGATTAAAGACAAATGTAAGACCAGAAACTATAAAACTCTTAGAGGAAACCATAGGCAGAACACTCGATGACATAAATCAAAGCAAGATCCTTTATGACCACACCCTAGATTAACAGAAGTAAAAACAAAAGTAAACAAATGGGGCCTGATTAAGCTTAAAAGCTTTGCACAGCAAAGTAAAATATAAGCAAGGTGAAAAGACAACCCTCAACATGAGAGAAAATAATAGCAAATGAAACAACTGACAAAGGATTCATTTCCCAAATATACAAGCAGCTCATACAACTCAATGCCAGAAAAGCAAATAACCCAATTAAAAAGTGGGGAAAAGTCCTACACAGACATTTCTCCAAAGAAGACATACAGATGGCTAACAAACACATGAAAAGATGCTCAACATTGTTCATTATTAGAGAAATGCAAATCAAAACCACCATGAGACGTCATCTCACACCTGTCAGAATGGCCATCATCAAAAAGTCTACAAACAATAAATGCTGGAGAGGGTGTGGAGAAAAGGGAATGCTCTTGCACTGTTGGTTGGGATGTAAATTGATACAGCCACTATGGAAGACGATATGGAGATTCCTTTAAAAACTAGGAATAAAACCACCATATGACCCAGCAATCCCACTCCTAGGCATATACCCTAAGGAAACCAAAATTGAAAAAGACACATGTATCCCATTGTTCACTGTAGCACTATTTACAAAAGCTAGAACATGGAAGCATCCCACTCCAGTACTCTTGCCTGGAAAATCCCATGAACGGAGGAGCCCGGTGGGCTGCAGTTCATGGGGTTGCTAAGAGTCGGACACAACTGAAGTGACTTAGCAGCAGCAGCAGCAGCAGCAGCAGCAGAACTTGGAAGCAACCTAGATGCCCATGGACAGATGAATGATAAAGAAGTTGTGGTACATATACACAATGGAATATTACTCAGCCATAAAAAGGGACACATTTTTGTTAGTTCTGATGAGGTGGATGAACCTACACCCTATTATACAGAGTGAAGTGAGTAAGAAAGAGAAAGATAAATATCTATCTAATGCACATATATGGAATCTAGGGAAATGGTACTGAAGAATTTATTTACAGGGAAGCAATGGAGAAACAGACATACAGAATAGACTTATGGACATGGGGAGAGGAGAGGAAAGGTATGGAAACAGTAACGTGGAAACTTACATTACCATATGTAAAATAGATAGCCAAGGCAAATTTGCTGTACAGCTCAGGCAACTCAAACAGGGACTCTGTATCAACCTAGAGGGGTGGGATGGGGAGGGAGATGTGAGTGAGGTTCAAAAGCGAGGGGATATATGTAAACCTATGGCTGATTTCATGTTGAAGTTTGACAGAAAACAACAAAATTCTGTAAAGCAATTATCCTTCAATAAGAAAATAAATTAAAAAAAAAACATAAAGGGGAAAAAAAAAACTCTTTGGGACATTCTAATCATTCTTTTTGATAGCTGACTGTTCATATTTTGATGCTCCACCAAATCCTCATTCTCAAAACGTCAAAAAGCAAGACCATAATCAAAGCCCCAAACCAGATTTCTTTTAATATTGGGTTGACCAAAATGTTCATTTGGATTTTATGAACTTTTGGCCAGCCCAGGAATTACTGTTCCTATTTTCAGTGTTGAAACTTCAGAATTATTTTTATGTCTTTCTACATCACTCCCTGCATTGAACTATTCAATAAGCATTATCAATTTTTCCATTACAATGTTTCTCACATAGGACTCCAGAAAGCTAGTTCAATATTTCATAACACATTTATGAACTATAAAAGTATCTCCTAATTGTTTCCTTCATTTCAAGTAATATTTGCTCTAGTGCAGTCATTTCCATATAGAAATAAAATAACTCTAAGTACTCAAAGTACTCAAAATGATCCTCTAGATTTCAAGACAGAAAATCATAGATTTGTTTTACATTAATTTGATGTCTTAAAAATCAGAAAGAAGCTTATTTTTACCAATATTTAAGATATATGTTGATGCTGGCTTCCAACTCAATTTATAAGTATATGATTATTTGACAGGGGCTTCCCTGGTGGCTCAGAGGTTAAAGCATCTGCCTACAATGCGGGAGACCCGGGTTCGATCCCTGGGTCGGGAAGATCCTCTGGAGAAGGAAATGGTAACCCAGTCCAGTATTCTTGCCTGGAGAATCCCATGGACAGAGGAGACTGGTGGGCTACAGTCCACAGGGTCATGAACAGTCGGACAATACTGAGCAACTTCCCATATAGAAATAAAATAACTCTAAGTACTCAAAGTACTCAAAATGGTCCTCTAGATTTCAAGACACAAAATCATAGATTTGTTTTACATTAATTTGATGTCTTAAAAATTAGAAAGAAGCTTATTTTTACCAATATTTGACAATAATGGGAGACATGTTATCTTGAAGAAAGAGAGGAAGGGCCATAATATGGAGGAGTTGGAGCTTTCACTCTTCATTTTTCTTCAGTTTGCATTATATATTGTTGTTTATTCATTCCAGTTCAATTGATTTAAAGACTATATTGTCTATTTTTAAGGAAATGAATGACTAATATTGACCAAAGTCCCTAAAAATATGTTAGATGTTGACTTAAAAATATTCACTATCTAAAAATAGAAAGTGTTTTATTCAGTAAGAAATTTTAGGACTTCAAGTCCGGGAGATAGCACCTCAAATAACCCTGAAAGAATTGCTCTGAGGAGGCAGGGGGAAGAGGAAGCTTATATAGAAGTTTTTCAACAAAGAGTAGCTAGTCTGAATGTCAAGTTTTCTGTAAATTAAAGAAAACCAGATATCCCAAGTTAATCTATGTATAGGGAGATGTAAGAGTCTGGGCTTAATTAAATCATTCCTTTGATATGCACCTCAGCTATCCTGGGCCAGTATCCTGTTTTCATATCCTGAGTTCCTCAGAACTCACAGTAGGGAGTGGCTAGCTAGGTCTGATTACTGCTAGATAGCAGATATTCTTCTTGCTCAGTTCCCTAAAGGCTCACCTGGTCTTATTGGAAGGCTGCAATTGCTGATGACTGTGACATTCTTGTTTACTGATATGGCAGGAAATATTTCATTTCTCTAAAGATGGAAAATTAAATTAATATTGCAAATACAAATGGATTTTATGAAAATTCAGCATACGCTTCTAAAAATAGCACTTCTTCAGTCTATCACAAGATAAAAATGACATTAGATCAGATGTAAAAAATTTTCCAAATGTTGCTAACATTAGCAAAAATACTTAAATATATATTTATATCCACTACTATTAATGATGATGTATATGTGCTTTGAGATAATGGCTAGTGCTAATGCAAAGTATCACAATAAGAAATACATTGTAAAATAATATTTATGTCATTTAAATTTCATCCTTCTTAAGTTTTTATCTTTGAATATACTTTATAATATGCATATTTAGCACGACAAGAAATGTATATACTTTCAACCAAATAATTATCTGTATATTAGAAAGTATATAATCAAATAGTTTTTATTGAGTGTGTGATCAAAAAAGAGACCACTGTTCTAGTACATCTTTTGTATCATGTTGATTATGCTTTATGAAATACTATATAAGTCCTGCCACTTCCATGTTAAAAGTCTCCATAACTTTCCCATTGTTACTGAATAAAGTATAACACTTTAGTAAGGCTTCTAATGTGTAGTTCCAGCTAATGTTTCCACCTTTTTTTTTTTTTTTTTGCCATTTTCCATCAATTGTTTGCATGTTGGAAATCACCAATTATTAAGCTAGTTCTGCCCCCAAAGACTTTGATAATTTGATGTGTAAGATATTAAATTACATAGGATTATTTAACTTATTTATCCCATTACCAAAAAGTAGTATTTCTCAGAAACATCTGAATTTTCAGTTTGTTTTAAATATCAAAAGATGTGCCAACACTGGGCTTTTATTCTTGAATGGCAACAAAAAGATAGAGCTGAGTAACAGATATTCCTTTTGAACTAAACATGTATTCTCCAGGTCATCACATTTTCAACCTCTCTCTTTTGTCTCTGTCATTCTAAGGCCAAATGTTAATTCATATTTCTCACCAGTTTTGGCTGTGGTAAAACAAAATACACAAGGATTGTAATGTGTTAAGAGAAATGGAAGAATATACATATGTATATGGAAGAGAAGCATTTCCTTTCATCTAGGCACTTGTGTCTTTTAACACCTACTTCTTCTATAAGAAAAACTTATATAACTCAGAATTACATGAAGCACATTTAGACTTATTCTTGTGGTTTTATTCACACTGTTTTTTCTACCTGAGAAATTTCTTCTTTAACCTTTATAACTAAAAAATTCATGTAACACCTCTCTTTTTTTTTAATTATAGATACTTAGATTCTTCAAGTGACCATTCAGTTCTTTAACACCTAAAACTTTGCAAGATATTTGCTATGAAACATTGAAGGTCTCACAAAAGAAGATCCCAAGTAGTCTTCAGATCCCAAGTAGTCTTCAGTTCAGTTCAGTTCACTTGCTTAGTCGTGTCTGACTCTTTGCAACCCCATGAACCACAGCATGTCAGGCCTCCCTGTCCATCACCAACTCCCAGAGTCCACCCAAACCCATGTCCATTGAGTCGGTGATGGCATCCAACCATTACATCCTCTGTCGTCCCCTTCTCCTCCTGCCCTCAATCTTTCTCAGCCTCAGGGTCTTTACCCTTAAAGAAAAAAAGAAGAAGAAAAAAAGGAGGTCAGTTAAAGAAACAATAAAAACTGTGGTCCAGCTAAATTCAAAACCAAAAAAAAGATGTGTAAGGGTCATAGATGCCTGAGGTAGAGTTGCTATCTGAAAATTGATCTCTAGGCCGCATGGTAAAGGTACATTTGGCCTTAAGCTCTAAAGTGAGACCCTATAGGGAATGCTTATTGATTCTATCTCAATGGTCTAGATAACTGCTAGAAATGGAAGAAGTAAATCATTTTTGCAAGAATGGTTCCCCATTTCCATTTAAAAGTCCAAACAATTAACAGGTAGTAAAGTTCTATCCATCAAAGATCATAACATTAAAAAAAAAAAAAGCCATTATCACAAAAAGTAATAGTTTTGGCAATTTGAACCAGAGATCAAATTGCCAACATCTGTTGGATGATTGAAAATGGAATAGAGTTCCAGAAAAACATCTAGTTCTTTTTTATTGATTACACTAAAGACTTTGACTGTTGGCTTCACAATAAACTGTGGAAAATTCTTCAAGAGATGGGAAGAATCTCTTGAATTGCCTCCTGACCTGCCTCCTGAGAAATCTGTATGCAGGTCAAGAAGCATCAGTTAGAATTGGATATGGAACAATAGACTGGTTCCAAATCAGGAAAGGAGTATGTCAAGGCTGCATACTGTCACCCTGCTTATTTAACTTATGTGCAGAGTACATCATGAGAAATGCTGGGCTGGATGAAGCACAAGCTAGAATAAAGATTCCTGGGAGAAATATAAATAACCTCAGCTATGCAGATGACACCACCCTTATGGCAGAAAGTGAAGAAGAACTAAAGAGGCTCTTGATGAAAGTGAAAGAGGTGAGTGAAAAAGTTGGCTTAAAACTCAACATTCAGAAAACTAAGATCATGGCTTCCGGTCCCATCACTTAATGGCAAATAGATGGGGAAAGAAAGGAAACAGTGAGAGACTTTATTTTGGGGGGCTCCAAAATCACTGCAGATGGTGACTGCAGCCATGAAATTAAAAGACACTTGCTTAATAGAGCATATTAAAAGCAGAGATATTACTTTGCCAACAAAATTCTGTCTAGTCAAAACTATGGTTTTTCAGTAGTCATTTATGGATGTGACAGTTGGACAATAAAGAAGGCTGAGCACTGAAGAATTGATGCTTTTGAACCGTGGTGTTGAAGAAGACTTTTGAGAGTCCTTTGGACTGCAAGGAGATACAATGAGTTAATCCCAAAGGAAATCAGTCCTGAATATTCATTAGAAGGGCTGATGCTAAGGCTGAAGCTCCAATACTTTGGCCACCTGATGTGAAGAACTGACTCATTGGGAAAGACCATGATGGTTGGAAAAATTGGAGGCAGGAGGAGAAGGGGATAACAGAGGATGAGATGGTTGGATAGCATCACTGACTAGATGCACATGAGTTTGAGTAAGTTCCACGAGTTGGTGATGGACAGGGAAGCCTTGGGTGCTGCAGTCCATGGGGTTGCAAAGAGTCAGGCATGACTGAACGACTGAACTGAACTGAACTGAACTGAACTGAATTACAGAAAGTAAGTAGAGGGGGACAAAAGCTAATAGATTTAGAGCCCTAAGGGATTCAGTTATTGTATTACTCAGATATAGAATATAAAACAGCACCCCACTCCAGTACTCTTGCCTGGGAAACCTCATGGACGGAGGAGCCTAGTAGCCTGCAGTCCATGTGTTCGTTGAGTGTTGGACACGACTGAGCGACTTCACATTCACTTTTCACTTTCATGCATTGGAGAAGGAAATGGCAACCCAGTCCAGTATTCTTGCCTGGAAAATCCCACGGATGGACGAGCCAGGTGGGCTGCCGTCTATGGGGTCGCACAGAGTCGGATACGACTGAAGCGACTTAGCAGTAGCAGCAGCATGCATATAATGGTTAAAAAATAAAGGACATCATCACGAAAGTCATCCATCAAGTCTAGCATATTGGAAATTTACATACAACTTCAAAACACAAGTGGAACTTCTAAATATGAAAAATAATACAATTACTCAAATGCATACACACACACACACTCACATTTAAGAAGAAAAATAGCAGGATAGATAACTAAATATAGAATTAATGAAGTGGAAGATGCACCAGTAGAAATTACTGAAATAGCAGCTCAGAAATGTAAAGATATGGGAATTTAAAAAAAAAATTATGTGAAAATATATGGAGATTTTAATTTAAACGTCTTGCATAAGTCTAACAAAAATCACAAAAATAGAACAAAGGTAATTGAAGGAGAAGCAGGTTTCAAGGAGATAATGACTGAAAATTTTTCCAAAACTTTTAAAAACAATAATGTACAGGTGAAGAAAACATACCCAAGCATCCGGAAAGAAGGCTAGAACATTTAAAAAGAAACAATAATTATAATTACAACACCTTAGAATACAGTGAAACCAGGTCTTCAAAGTTCTGAGACAAAATAATCTAGATTACCATATGATGTTAGATTTTCAGTAACTGTTCTAAGTAAGTTTTTTCTACTTTTAACCATGTTCTTATATAGTCCTCTCCCACATTAACTCTAAGGTTGTTCTTGTGCTTTGATTAATATGATATTATCTAATTTGAAGCTTAAAAGCCCTTGGGAATTGAAGCATAGCTTCCTGCTTCTGGGAACTCAACCTCTATAATATGAAGAAGTCTAGGACAGCTCACTGAAGGATGAAAGTATGTGAACTCATTCCAAGTGAGATCCTCCCAGGTCAATTGTGGCAAAATAATACACTTACAACCCTGCCAAAGATGTTCACATCCTAATCTATGGGATATGTGGGTATATTACCTTACTAAGCAAAAGGGACCTTACATTCAAATGTGATTAAATTAAAGGCCTTGAAATGGAGATGTTATCCTGGACTATTTGAGTGAGCCTAATGTCATCATAGGATCTTTAAAAGAGTGAAAGTAAGTCTAGTTCAGTTCAGTCACTCAGTAGTGTCCAACTCTTTGTGACTCAATGGACTGTAGCATGATAGGCCTTCCTGTCTTTTGCCAATTCCTGAAGATTACCCAAACTCATATCCATTGAGTCAGTGGTGCCATCCAACCATCTCATCCTTTGTCATCTCCTTCTCCTCCTGCCTTCATCTTTCCCACCATCAGGGTCTTTTCCAATGAGTCAGTTATTCACATCTGGTGGCCAAAATATTGGAGCTTCAGCTTCAGCCTCAGTCCTTTCAATGAATATTCAGGACTTTAGGATGGACTGATTGGATACCCTTGCAGTCCAAGGGACTCTCAAGAGTCTTCTCCAACACCACAGTTCAAAAGCATCAATTCTTTGGCACTCAGCTGTCTTTATGGTCCAACTCTCACATCCATACATGACTACTGAAAAACCATAGCTTTGACTAGACAGAATTTTGTTGGCAAAGTAATGTCTCTGCTTTTGAATATGCTGTCTAGGTTGGTCATAACTTTCCTTGTAAGGAGTAAGTGTCTTTTAATATCATGGCTTCAGACACCAGCTGCAGTGATTTGGGAGCCCTCAAAATAAATTCTGTCATGGTTTCCACTGTTTTCCCACCTATTACCCACGAAGTGATGGGACCAGATGCCATGATCTTTGTTTTCTGAATGTTGAGTTTTAAACCAACTTCTTCACTCTCCTCTTTCACTTTCATCAAGAGGCTCTTTAGTTCTTCTTCACTTTCTGCCACAAGGGTGGTGTCATCTGCATATCTGAGATTATTGATATTTCTCCCGGCAATCTTGTTCTCAGCTTGTGCTTCATCCAGCCCAGCATTTCTCATGATGTACTCTTTACATAAGTTAAATAAGCAGGGTGACAATATACAGCCTTAACATACTCCTTTCCCTATTTGGAATCAGTCTGTCATTCCATGACTAGTTCTAACTGTTGCTTCTTGACCTACATACAGACTTCTCAGAAGGCAGGCCAGGTGGTCTGTTATTCTCATTTCTTTCAGAAATTTCCACATTTTGTTGTGCTCCACACAGTCAAAGGCTTTGTCATAGTCAAGAAATCAGAAATTTAGATGTTATCTGGATTATCTGAGTGAGCCTTATGTCATCACAGGATCTTTAGAAGAGTCAAAGCAAGAGATGACAACAAAAGAAGAAATGAGAGAGAGAGACATAAAGGGGGTGAGTAGAAGATATTTGAAGATACTACACTGCCATACCGCTGGCTTTGAAGAGAGGAAAGAGCCACAAGCCAAGGAATGCATTCAACATCTAGAAGCTGGAAAAATAGATTCTTCCCTAGAGCCTCCAGAAGGATTTCATCTCTACTAACATATTGATTTTGTATAATACATTCATTTTGGAGTTATTATGAGATAATAAATTGGGGTTATTTACAATTACTGCTTGTATTGTTTTTTCCAGCTACAATGGAAAACTAATACATAAGTGTTTCCCAACCATAGAGAGATGATTTTTCTTCCTTGGGGACATCTATCTGGAGATATTTTTGCTTGTCACAGTTTTGGGTGTTCTGATGTCATTAAAAAGAGAGAAACAATCAGTTCAGTTCACTTCAGTTGCTCAGTCATGTCTGACGCTTTGTGACCCCATGAATCGCAGCACACCAGGCCTCCGTGTCCATCACCAACTCCCGGAGTTCACTCAGACTCACGTCCATTGAGTCAGTGATGCCATCCAGCCATCTCATCCTCGGTCGTCCCTTTCTCCTCCTGCCCCCAATCCCTCCCAGCATCAGAGTCTTTTCCAATGAGTTAACTCTTCACATGAGGTGGCCAAAGTACTGGAGTTTCAGCTTTAGCATCATTCCTTCCAAAGAAACCCCAGGGCTGATCTCCTTCCGAATGGATTGGTTGGATCTCCTTGCAGGCCAAGGGACTCTCAAGAATCTTCTCTGACATCACAGTTCAAAAGCATCAATTATTCGGTGCTCAGCCTTCTTCACAGTCCAACTCTCACATCCATACATGACCACAGGAAAAACCATAGCCTTGACTGGACGGACGTTAGTCAGCAAAGTAATGTCTCTGCTTTTGAATATGCTGTCTAGGTTGGTCACAACTTTTCTTCCAAGGAGTAAGCGTCTTTTAATTTCATGGCTGCAGTCACCATCTGCAGTGATTTGGGAGCCCAGAAAAATAAAGTCTGACACTGTTTCCACTGTTTCCCCATCTATTTCGATGAAGTGATGGGATCGGATGCTATGATCTTCGTTTTCTGAATGTTGAGCTTTAGGCCAACTTTTTCACTCTCCACTTTCACTTTCATCAAGAGGCTTTTTAGTTCCTCTTCACTTTCTGCCATAAGGGTGGTGTCATCTGCATATCTGAGGTTACTGATATTTCTCCTGGCAATCTTGATTCCAGCTTGTGTTTCTTCCAGTCCAGCGTTTCTCATGATGTACTCTGCATATAAGTTAAATAAGCAGGGTGACGATATACAGCCTTGACGTACTCCTTTTCCTATTTGGAACCAGTCTGTTGTCCCATGTCCAGTTCGAACTGTTGCTTCCTGACCTGCATACAGATTTCTCAAGAGGCAGGTCGGGTGGTCTGGTATTCCCATCTCTTTCAGAATTTTCCACAGTATATTGTGATCCACACAGTCAAAGGCTTTGGCACAGTCAATAAAGCAGAAATAGATGTTTTTCTGGAACTCTCTTGCGTTTTCAATGATCCAGCTGATGTTGGCACTTTGATCTCTGGTTCCTGTGCCTTTTCTAAAACCAGCTTGAACATCAGGAAGTTCACGGTTCACGTATTGCTGAAGCCTGGCTTGGAGAATTAATCGATACTGCTAAATATCTTATAATACATAGAAGAGCCCCAGGAAACATAATATTGTTAAGGTTTGTTACCTCTACCCTAGACTAACAAGCTCATGTTCCACAAACTGAATGAACCCCAAATAGGACCAGCAGAAGAGCCATCCAACTGAACACAGACTAAATTGAAAACTCAAAATCAACACCAAATAAAATAAATCGTGTTTTGCTATATAGCAGTATATAACTGATACACACAGCCAGAAAAATCAATGTATGGAAAATTAGACCAGAAAAAAGACACTTTCAGATGAGTCAGTTCAGTTCAGTTCCATTGCTCAGTTGTGTCTGACTCTTTGTGATGCTATCTGATCCTCAAATATCTGCATCCTGATTCACATGCTACTTTTGTTTATGCTTTTATTTCTGTTGTTCTAGCACCATATATTGTATGGTATTTTTATTAATTTATAAATAAATTTACAGATATATGTATATATACCCCTTTAACATTTTACTTATTTGCTTACTATAATGTATCTCAGACTCTTCTTATGATATCATTTGTTCATTCTTAAGAAGTTAATTTGGCATAGGTCTCATTGGTAATCTCACTTTTTATTTATCTGAAATTAAAAGACATTTGCTCCTTGGCAGAAAAGCTATGACAAACCTACACAGTGTATTGAAAAGCAGAGACATTACTTTGCCAACAAAAGTCTGTCTAGTCAAAGCTACGTTCTTTCTAGTAGTCATGTATGGATGTAAGAGTTGGATCATAAAGAAAGCTGAGCACTGAAGAAATGATGCTTTTGAACTGTGATTTTGGAGAAGGCTCTTGAGGGTCCCTTGGACTGCAAGGAAATCAAACCAGTCAGTCCTAAGAGAAATTAATCCTGAATGTTCATTAGAAGGACAAAAATATATAAATGGAATGCAATTAAATTTAAAGAATTTTGCACATCAAAGGAAACTATAAACAAGGTGAAAAGAACCTTCAGAATCAGAGATTATAATAGCAAATGAAAAAAAAAAAAAAAGACCAAGAATTCATTTCCAAAATAAACAAACAGCTCATACAACTCAATACCAGAAAAAATAAGCAACCCAATCAAGAAGTGGGAAAAAGACCTAAACAGACATTTCTCCAAATAAGACATACAAATGGCTAACAGACACATGAAAATATACCCAACATTTCTCATTATTTGAGAGATGCAAATCAAAACTACAATGAGATATCACCTCACACTGATCAGAATGACCATCATCAAAATGTCTACAAACAATAAACCCTGGAGAGGATGTATAAAAAAGGGAATCCTCTTGCAGTGCTGGTAGGAATTTAAATTGA
The DNA here is from genome assembly GCF_014754425.2 of Oryx dammah. Lineage (NCBI taxonomy): Eukaryota > Metazoa > Chordata > Mammalia > Artiodactyla > Bovidae > Oryx > Oryx dammah. The sequence continues at coordinate 1,042,029 of NW_024070196.1, forward strand.
TACAGCTTCTATGGAAGATAGTATGGAGACTCCTTAATAAACTAGGACTAAAACCATCATACGACCCAGCAATCCCACTACTAGGCATATACCCTGAGGAAACCAACATTTAAAAAGATACACGCACCCCAATGTTTATTACAGTACTATTTACAATAGCTAATAGAGGTGGCAAGAATACACAGAAGAACTGTACAAAAAAGATCTTCACGACCCAGATAATCATGATGGTGTGATCACTAATTTAGAGCCAGACATCCTGGAATGTGAAGTCAAGTGGGCCTTAGAAAGCATCACTACAAACAAAGCTAGTGGAGGTGATGAAATTCCAGTTGAGCTGTCTCAAATCCTGAAAGATGATGCTGTGAAAGTGCTACAGTCAATATGCCAGCAAATTTGGAAAACTCAGCAATAGCCACAGGACTGGAAAAGGTCAGTTTTCATTGCAATCCCAAAGAAAGGCAATGCCAAAGAATGCTCAAACTACCACACAATTGCACTCATCTAACATGCTAGTAAAGTAATGCTCAAAATTCTCCAAGCCAGGCTTCAGCAGTACATGAACCGTGAACTTCCTGATGTTCAAGCTGGTTTTAGAAAAGGCACAGGAACCAGAGATCAAATTGCCAACATCCACTGGATCATGGATAAAGCAAGAGAGTTCCAAAAAAAAACACATCTATTTCTGCTTTATTGACTATGCCAAAGCCTTTGACTGTGTGGATCACAATAAACTGTGGGAAATTCTGAAAGAGATGGGAATACCAGACCACCCGACCTGCCTCTTGAGAAATCTGTATGCAGGTCAGGAAGCAACAGTTCGAACTGGACATGGAATAACAGACTGGTTCCAAATAGGAAAAGGAGTACGTCAAGGCTGTATATCGTCACCCTGCTTATTTAACTTATATGCAGAGTACATCACGAGAAATGCTGGACTGGAAGAAACACAAGCTGGAATCAAGAATTCAGGGAGAAATATCAATAACCTCAGGTATGCAGATGACACCACCCTTATAGCAGAAAGTGAAGAGGCACTTAAAAGCCTCTTGATGAAAGTGAAAGTGGAGAGTGAAAAAGTTGGCCTAAAGCTCAACATTCAGAAAACTAAGATCATAGCATTTGGTCCCATCACTTCATGGGAAATAGATGGGGAAACAGTGGAAACAGTGTCAGACTATTTTTTGGGGCTCCCAAATCACTGCAGATGGTGATTGCAGCCATGAAATTAAAAGATGCTTACTCCTTCAAAGAAAAGTTGTGACCAACCTAGATACCATATTCAAAAGCAGAGACATTACTTTGCCGACTAAGGTCCGTCTAGTTAAGGCTATGGTTTTTCCTGTGGTCATGTAGAAATGTGAGAATTGGACTGTGAAGAAGGCTGAGCGCTGAAGAACTGATGCTTTTGAACTGTGGTGTCAGAGAAGACTCTTGAGAGTCCCTTGGACTGCAAGGAGATCCAACCAGTCCATTCTGAAGGAGATCGGCCCTGGGATTTCTTTGGAAGGAATGATGCTGAAGCTGAAAGTCCAGTACTTTGTTCACCTCATGCGAAGAGTTGACTCATTGGAAAAGACTCTGATGCTGGGAGGGATTGGGGGCAGGAGGAGAAGGGGACGACCGAGGATGAGATGGCTGGATGGCATCACTGACTCAAATCACGTGAGTCTGAGTGAACTCCGGGAGTTGGTGATGGACAGGGAGGCCTGGTGTGCTGCGATTCATGGGGTCGCAAAGCGTCAGACACGACTGAGCGACTGAACTGAACTGAACTGAACTGAACTGAACTGAACTGAACAGATGAACCGATAAAGAAATTGTAGTATATGTATATGATGGACTATTACTCAGCCATAAAATGGATTGCATTTGAGTTAGTTCTGATGAGGTGGATGAACCTAGAATCTCTTATACAGAGTGAAGTAACTCAGAAAGAGAAATATCATATATTAACACATATATATGGAATCTAGAAAGATGACACCAATGAATTTATTTGAAAGGCAGCAATGGAGAAACATATATAGAGAAAAGATTTATAGACATGGAGTGGGGAGGAGGAAGGTGAGGGTGAATTTTATGGAAAGAGTAACATGGAAACTTACATTATCATATGTAAAATAGATAACCAATGGAATTTATGATTCAGGGAACTCAAACAGGGGCTCTGTAACAACCACATGGTCCAGATGTGTAGAAAGATTTGAGGAGGTTCACGAGGGAGGGGACATACATACGGCTATGGCTGATTCATGTTGATATTTGGCAGAAAACAACAAAATTCTGTACTTATCCTTTAATTTAAAAATTTCCTTGATTAACTAGAATAAAGTGTATGAAAAAGAATATATATGTTGTATAATAACTGAGGCACTTTGCTGTAGAGCAGAAATTAACACACTGTAAATCAGCTATACTTCAATAAAATTAATAAAATAAAATAGAGAACCAACAAGGAACTATTGAATAACATGGGGAAGTATACTGAAAATTTTGTAATAACGTATAAGGGAAAGACTGTATATATTATTATTTATTAACATATATTAATTAATATAACTAAATCACTTTTCCACTTTGCTGTACACCTGATACTAACACATTGTTCTAAGTCAACCATACTTTAATAATTTTAAAAAGAATCAGAAAACATCATTAGGATGGTAACATGGGTCATTTCTAACCTTAGTTCCCTTCACAGGAATATCAACTGGCAACTATCTATAGATAAAGCATCACTGTGAAAATACCAGAACCTAAGAGTAAGGCTGAGTAACCCTTCTGGAGCAATGAGACTGATGAAGAACTTGTTAGAAGGGTAAATGAAGCAATTTCACTGGGACCATATTGTCCCTACTCATGACTGGCACAGTATTTCACCCACACGGTGGTCCTGGGTCTATAGTTTCTCTGGTAGGAAGCGAACCTGAGGTGGATATTTAGCTGAAGGATGCTCTTGGGCCCTCCCTTAGGGATTACTCGTGGGGATTACTGGGGGGATCTGTATGACTTGACCTCTGGGGATCAAAGAGAAATGGAGAAGTGGGCCAGGGCTCACCTGAACTCGTACTGACATCCTGACAGACCAAGTTCTTACTTACAGTGCTGTCTGAGTAGAGATCCCAGGCAGCAGCTCAGGCCATCTGCAGAGCCAAACTGCTGAGAGCTGCCAGAGAGCTCAGCTGGAAGCACTGTCTGATTTAGTTCCCAACCAATGGCCATATAAGCTATGGAGTCCATTCTAAGTCTCTGCCTGGGCAGAGAAGCAAATTTAAAGCTATACCCAACTGCCGAATAAAGTCTTAAACTTTGGAAAATATGGTCACAGACGTCAGTACCCATAGAGCACATCTAACAGCCTACTTGATCTTGAAGACCAGACTGCAGCCCGGCTCAACTTTGGGGCATAGATAGTGTTTTGCCTGATACCAGAGGCTCCACCCATCTGAACATAGTATAGCCAAAAACACTGTCTAGTTGGGGAACACAGATTGAGGCCACACGAAACCAGGAATGATTGCAGAGCCCAGCTACCAGTGATATTGTCCTGCCAGGGAGCACAGCCTGCAAAACAAGAGATGACTGCAGAAATTGAAGACGGCACAAATAAATGGAAATTGTTCATATACTGGAATGATTAGTATTGCTAAAATGTCCAAAATGACCTAAAGCAATCTAGATTCAATGTGAAAAGTGAAAGTGTTAGTTGCACAGTCATATTCAACTCTGCACGATCCCATGAACTGTAGTCTGCCAGGATCGTCTGTCTATGGAACTCTCCAGGCAAGAATACTGGAGTGGGTTGCCATTCCCTTCTCCAGGGGATCTTCTCAACCCAGGGATTGAACCTGGGTCTCTTGAATTGCAGACAGAGTCTTTATTGTCTGAACCACCTGGGAAGTCCAGATTCAATGTAATACCTATCAAAATTCCATTGGCATTTTTTTTTTTACAGAAATAGTAAAACATGCTAAAACTTGTATGAAACCAAAAAGACCCCAAATAGTCAATCTTGAGAAAGAAGAACAAAAGTGGAGGCATCACACTTCTTGATTTCAAACTTTATAATAATCAAACAGTATGGTACTGCAAGCAAATAAAAGACAAACAAAAAAATTACAACAGACACATAGACCAATGAAATAGAACAGAGCCCAGAAATAAATTTATATGTATATGGTCAACAAATGTTTGACAATTATTCACAATATTCAAAAGGAAAGGACAATTTGCTTAATAAATGGTGCTAGGGAAATTGAAAATGGTCATGCAAAAGAATAAAACTAGACTTCTATCTTAAACCACTAAGACCTGAAAACTGTATAATTCCTAGAAGAAAGTTCCTTGACATTGATCTTGGAAATTATCTTTTGGATATGACATAAGCAATAAAAGCAAAAATAAAGTGGGATTATATAAAACTAAAAAGTTTCTGTCCAGCAAAAGAAACAATTAATAAGTGAAAACTCGCCATGAAGTGGAAGAAATAATTTACAAACCATATGTCCTCTATGGGATTAATACTCAAAATATATAAGGAACTCACCCAACTCAATAGCACAAAAATAATTTAAATTGGGCAGAGGACCTGAAGGGATGTTTCTCCAAAGAAGACATACAAAGGGGTCAGTTACATGAAAGGGTGCTCACCATCACTAATTAGCATAGAAATACAAATTAAAATCACAGTGGGATATTATATGTGGAATGCAAAAAAGCTAAACTCACAAAACAGACAATAGATTTGTGGTCAACAGAGATAAAGATTAGGGAAAATGATTTAAGGTAGTCACAAAGTACAAACTCCTCTTATAAGAGGAATAAATTCTGGGGAGTACTGTAAAGAATGGCAACCACAATTAATAATGTGTGTGTGTGTTTAGTCACTAAATCGTGTCCAACTCTTCCGTGATCTCATGGACTGTAGCCTGCCAGTTTCCTCTGTCCATGGGGTTTCCCAGACAAGAACACTGGAGTGGGTTGCCATTTCCTTCTTCAGGGAATCTTCCTAACCCAGGGATTGAACCTACATCTCCTGCACTACAGGTGGATTCTTTACCACTGCACAACCAGGGAAGCCTACAGTTAGCAATACTGGATTGTACAGTTTGAAAATTGCTAAGAGAGTGGACCATAAAATTTCTCGACTCACACATATACACATAATGTTAAGTTATGGATGAGTTAACTAACCTCATTATGTCATTATTCCACAACATTTATTTATATCAAGTCATGCTATATATCTTAAACTTATACAATATTATGTCAATTTTATTTCAATACAGCTGAAAAAAAGAATAAGAGAGTCTTAGAAAGGTAAGCTGGACCCCAATGTTGAGCAATGTGAGGACTGCTTAAAACTTTGTCTCTAGTGATTAGAACAAGTAGTCTCCTTTTATTTTTTTTTACCAATGATTGGCTCTTAGATTAAAATGAACACTATCTAATCTTTTGGATTTGGCAAATGCAGAGTTCTTTCTCCTCCTAACTGATATTATGAGGACTGCTGGCTTTGAGAATCATTGGTAATTGAAATTTGGAAGATGTTGCTTAAAATTCAGTCATATTATAAAATTCTCATTATTAAACAACAACAACAACAACAACCACCAGGTACAATAATTTTGAGTAGGAAGACCCAAATTGAGCATTATTGATCATGAGGATTGTCATGTAGCATGAATTTGGATGATGAGAGTAAGGGAGCCCAGATTCCAGTAGAGATATGGAAGCATTTTATGTTCAGCTGTGAAATCCCTTGGTACTTTTCCCCCTGAACCCTAGAATCCTTATCCACAGTATTATTTGAAAATGTTCTGACTCAGAACTGTTTTAGACTTATAAAGATACAACATTATTTCTGAATAAGCTAGATATATACTTCCAACTTGATGCCCAATCAGCTCTACAAAATTGAGGTATTCTTCAATTCATTAAGGATATCATTGTATCACTTGAACTTAAGAGTGGCTCAAAGAAAATTTAATATATGTTAAAGTGGATTAAATTCAACTATTCCAAAATCAGAATTATAATTTGTAAGAGCTATCCTTCAACATTTACTTGGAATGAATCTGGTAGTTCTGTACATCAAATTCATCCTGAGACCAAAATATTTGAGAACTCCTGCTTGAGTTAAGTGCATTTACAGTGTGCTCATACCACCCAGTAAAGAGCTATGTACTTGCACCACACCTTTTTTTTAAAAATATGAATTTATTTATTTTAATTGGAGGTTAATTACTTTACAATATTTTATTGGTTTTGCCATACATCAACATGAAAAAGTTGGTTCTATTAAACTGCGACTCAACATTATAATCCTATGTTGGCCTGTGCTAAGACTTATGACAATAAATAGTCCTGAAACTAATCATTTTATGGATTCAAACAAGTAGTTGGAAAGATTTGATGATTTTTATTCAAAGTGTACACTGTTTTGAGGGCCACTAGAGAAATTTCTTTGACAGTACAGTATCATAAAAAATTTGATCTCACCTCAGTAAATGATTTGTCATTTTAGATACCACTAGTTCTGCAGTTTATCCTCTTTCTCTCTCTTTTCATATTAAGGTCTTGAAATATTACTATCTTTCAACCAAATGTTCACCTCCTCTTCTAGCCACCATTTTGCTTAATCTTTTGGCATGGATTTTCACATATTGATCATCTGGCTTTTTCTGACTTTTGTAATTTTATTTTGTCCCAATTTCTACATTTATTTCCCACACATTTATACAGGTACATTTTTTAAGACAGGGAGTAAATGCATATGCACATAGACAAGTTTGAATAGACTTCAATTTGACTCTCATAGTTTTAGGAGAGGATCATAGTTAGAGTAGTCCCTGGTTTTCTAATAAGGAAACTGAGTGATGATTGATTTAACCAAGGCCAGTTCAGTTCAGTTCAGTCGCTCAGTCATGTACGACTCTTTGCGACCCCATGAATCGCAGCACGCCAGGCCTCCCTGTCCATCACCAATTCAGATTCATGCCCATTGAGTCAGTGATGCCATCCAGCCATCTCATCCTCTGTCGTCCCCTTCTCCTCCTGCCCCCAATCCCTCCCAGCATCACAGTCTTTTCCAATGAGTCAACTCTTCACATGAGGTGGCCAAAGTACTGGAGTTTCAGCTTCAGCATCATTCCTTCCAAAGAAATCCCAGGGTTGATCTCCTTCAGAATGGACTGGTTGGATCTCCTTGCAGTCCAAGGGACTCTCAAGAGTCTTCTCCAACACCCGGTGCTCAGCCTTCTTCACAGTCCAACTCTCACATCCATACATGACCACAGGAAAAACCATAGCCTTGACTAGACGGACCTTAGTCGGCAAAGTAATGTCTCTGCTTTTGAATTTACTATCTAGGTTGGTCATAACTTTTCTTCCAAGGAGTAAGCATCTTTTAATTTCATGGCTGCAATCACCATCTGCAGTTTTGGAGACCCCCAAAAATAGTCTGACACTGTTTCCACTGTTTCCCCATCTATTTCCCATGAAGTGATGGGACCAAATGCTATGATCTTAGTTTTCTGAATGTTGAGCTTTAAGCCAACTTTTTCACTCTCCTCTTTCACTTTCATCAAGAGGCTTTTTAGATCCTCTTCACTTTCTGCCATAAGGGTGGTGTCATCTGCATATCTGAGGTTATTGATATTTCTCCCGGCAATCTTGATTCCAGCTTGTGTTTCTTCCAGTTCAGCATGTCTCATGATATACTCTGCATATAAGTTAAATAAGCAGGGTGACCATATACAGCCTTGACGTACTCCTTTTCCTATTTGCAACCAGTCTGTTGTTCCATGTCCAGTTCTAACTGTTTGTTGCTTCCTGATCTGCATACAGATTTCTCAAGAGGCAGGTCGGGTGGTCTGGTATTCCCATCTCTTTCAGAATTTTCCACTGTTTATTGTGATCCACACAGTCAACGGCTTTGGCATAGTCAATAAAGCAGAAATAGATGTTTTTCTGGAACTCTCTTGCTTTTTCAATGATCCAGCTGATGTTGGTTGGCAATTTGATCCCTGGTTCCTCTGCCTTTTTTAAAACCAGCTTGAACATCAGAGAGTTCATGGTTCACGTATTGCTGAAGCCTGGCTTGGGGAATTTTGAGCGTTACTTTACTAGCATGTGAGATGAGTGCAATTGTGCGGTAATTTGAGCATTTTTTTGCATTTCCTTTCTTTGGAATTGGAATGAAAACTGACCTTTTCCAGTCCTGTGGCCACTGCTGAGTTTTCCATATTTGCTGGCATATTGAGGGGAGCACTTTCACAGCATCATCTTTCAGGATTTGAAATAGCTCAACTGGAATTCCATCACCTCCACTAGCTTTGTTCATAGTGATGCTTTCTAAGGCCCACTTGACTTCACTTTCCAAGATGTCTGGCTCTAGATTAGTGATCACACCATCATGATTATCTGGGTAGTGAAGATCTTTTTTGTACAGTTCTTCCATGTATTCTTGCCACCTCTTCTTAATATCTTCTGCTTCTGTGAGGTCTATACCATTTCTGTCCTTTATCGAGCCCATCTTTGCATGAAATGTTCCCTTGGTATCTCTAATTTTCTTGAAGAGATCTCTAGTCCTTCCCATTCTGTTCTTTTCCTCTATTTCTTTGCATTGATCGCTGAAGAAGGCTTTCTTATCTCTTCTTGCTCTTCTTTGGAACTCTGCATTCAGACACTTATATCTTTCCTTTTCTCCTTTGCTTTTCACCTCTCTTCTTTTCACAGCTATTTGTAAGGTCTCCCCAGAGAGCCATTTTGCTGTTTTGCATTTCTTTTCCATGGGGATGGTCTTGATCCCTGTCTCCTGTACAATGTCACGAACCTCATTCCATAGTTCATCAGGCACTCTATCTATCAGATCCAGACCCTTAAATCTATTTCTCACTTCCACTGTAAAATCATAAGGGATTTGATTTAGGTCATACCTGAATGGTCTAGCAGTTTTCCCTACTTTCTTCAATTTAAGTCTGAATTAGGTAATAAGGAGTTCATGATCTGACCCACAGTCAGGTCCCGGTCTTTTTTTTGCTGACTGTATAGAGCTTCTCCATCTTTGGCTGTAAAGAATATAATCAATCTGATTTTGGTGTTGACTATCTGGTGATGTCCATGTGTAGAGTCTTCTCTTGTGTTGTTGGAAGTGGGTGTTTGCTCTGACCAGTGCATTTTCTTGGCAAAACTCTATTAGTCTTTGCCCTGCCATTCCGAATTTCCAAGGCCAAATTTGCCTGTTACTCCAGGTGTTTCTTGACTTCTTACTTTTGCATTCCAGTCCTTTATAATGAAAAGGACAAATTTTGGGGGTGTTAGTTCTAAAAGGTCTTCTAGGTCTTCATAGAATCATTCAACTTCAGCTTCTTCAGCATTACTGGTTGGGACATAGACTTAGATTATCGTGATATTGAATGGTTTGCCTTGGAGACTAACAGATATCATTCTGTCGTTTTTGAAATTGCATCCAAGTACTGCATTTCGGACTCTTTTGTTGACCATGATGGCTACTCCATTTCTTCTGAGGGATCCTGCCCGCAGTAGTAGATATAATGGTCATTTGAGTTAAATTCATCCATTCCAGTCCATTTTAGTTTACTGATTCCTAGAATGTTGATGTTCCCTCTTGCCATCTTTTGTTTGACCACTTCCAATTTGCCTTGATTCATGGAGCTGACATTCTAGGTTCCTATGCAATATTGCTCTTTACACCATCGGACCTTGCTTTTATCACCAGTCCCAACTGCAGCTAGGTATTGTTTTGCTTTGGCTCCATCCCTTCATTCTTTCTGGAGTTATTTCTCCACTGCTCCCCAGTAGCATATTGGGCACCTACTGACCTGGGGAGTTCCTCTTTCAGTATCCTATCATTTTGCCCTTTCATACTGTTCATGGGGTTCTCAAGGCAAAAATACTGAAGTGGTTTGCCATTCCCTTCCTCCAGTGGACCACATTCTGTCAGACCTCTCCACCATGACCCGCCCGTCTTGGGTTGCCCCACGGGCATGGCTTAGTTTCATTGAGTTAGACAAGGCTGTGGTCCTAGTGTAATTAGATTGACTAGTTTTCTGTGGGTATGGTTTCAGTGTGTCCGCCCCTGATGCCCTCTTGCAACACTTACCATCTTACTTGGTTTTCTCTCACCTTGGGCGTGGGGTATCTCTTCACAGCTGCTCCAGCAATGCGCAGTTGCTGCTCCTTACCTTGGATGAGGAGTATCTCCTCACCGCCACCCTTCCTGACCTTCAACATGGGATGGCTCCTCTAGGCCCTCCTGCAACCGCGCAGGCACCGCCCTTGGACGTGGGGTTTCTCCTCCCGGCTTCTGCCTCTGACCTCGGCCATGGGGTAGCTCTTCTCGGCCATGCTTAGTGCGCCTGTCGCAGCCGCCTGCACTTAGTGCACAGGTCACCTGCCTGGTGAAAATTTCTAGATCTTTGAACTTCAATTTCACATTCTTTAAATCACCACATTACCCCTTTCTGGAGCTAACTTTTGAAGAAACCATCCTATTGAAGCCTCTTAACCCTTTAAGATGACCAAGTGGGTTCTCTGTTGTGAAATGAATCTTGCTGGCTCAATCCAGTTCCTTAAATTGCCAAAATTTGAGGAATGGGTAATTCCAACATTTTATGGTTCACATTATTATAGTTCCATCTAATCATGATTAGAAAAATTCTAAATTATATGTTTATTTTGAAGTCATATACATGATGGCATACAAACTGTTGAAAATTTTCTTGGAGACTTTAATTCTCCAGTAGCATAGTTATTACTACTATAGTAAACTACTTTCATTATGTCAATATGTCTCATAATAATTTATTGCTTGCTGTCTGGCAGATTAATACACAGGGTCTAAGATATGTTTTCATGATGAAAAAATGTAAACTAGGCAATTTGTAGCTTTCTTTTATTTAGAATACATAGTTAAGATAGAAAAATCATTTCTTTACCAATTACTTTTTTATTTGACATGAGCTAGCAGAAGGCAATGTCACCCCACTCCAGTACTCTTGCTTGGAAAATCCCATGGACAGAGGAGCCTGGTGGGCTGCAGTCCACGGGTTCACTAAGAGTTGGACAAGACTTCACTTTCAATTTTCACTTTCTTGCATCAGAGAAGGAAATGGCAACCCACTCCAGTATTCTTGCCTGGAGAAACCCAGGGACGGAGGAGCCTGGTGGGCTGCCGTCTCTGGGGTCTCACAGAGCCAGACACGACTGAAGCAACTTAGCAGCAGCAGCAGCACCAGCAGCAGCACCAACATATCTGCTAAGATTACTTTTTCATAAGCTATAGCTTTCTAAAACCCATTGTAAACATTACTAAGACTCTTCCCTATTGGTAGCAACAAATGGAAAAAAGAGAAGAGTGAAGCACTCTGAAATTGAATTAGCAAAGAGAAGGAAAGGGACTCACTGCTGAAAACCATGTGGTAGCTTTTCCGCTATCATTTGGTAGGTGGTCTGATAGCTTTCCTAAAATAGTAATACATTACAGCTTTTCCTAGAACTCCTAACAATATTCACTGAACAAATAATTTAATTTATTTTCTTTGATGCAGTCTGGATTGTATTTAACCTTCATGAGGAATTCATAATTCTTATGACTCAGTATGTGAATGACTCAGTTTGAATTCTATATATCATGTGTAGGTGGTGGGACTTCCCTCATGGTGCAATGGTTAAGAATCTGCCTTGCAATACAGGCAACATGGGTTTGATCCCTGATCATGGAACTAAGATTCTACATGCTCTGGGGCCTCCAGGCTATAGGTAGAGAGTCTGTGTGCCTCATGGAAGATCCTGCATCCTGCAATTAAGATCCAATGCAATCAAATAAATAAATAATTTTAGGCTGCCCTGGTGAGCTGGATATAAACCTTCTATTTGAGTTTGGATGCCCACTGATAAATTTATGCCTGAAGAGTCAGTAAAATACATCCAAGTCTGACTATATTTGGTTAAATTGTAGAAATGTTACTATGACGTTTGGAGACCAAATCACTACAAGGTCAGTTGGGCTTCCCAGCACATAACATTTTCTTATTTGCATTGTTTTGGCTTTGTCACTTTGGATATTGGCATGGGAACCTGTTCTTTGTTGTTTAACAATTTTTAGTTGCTTTTTTTTTCTCAACTTGAGTAATAATCCTCTTTTGCTGATAGCCCTTTAGCTACTGTAAAAACAATTGTGTTATCATAAACAAAATTTTATAATTTCAGATTGGGGTAGTGGATAATTAGAAAGTGTTATTTTGTTTTGTTTTGTTTTGTTTTATTTCCACCCAAACACACCCATGTAAGTAGTTACAAAAGACTCAGGGAAACACAGAAGTAGAATTATTTTCCCTGTTCTACTTTTGAAAGTTTCTTAGTGGAATCAGATGCTTTTAATATATGTTTGAAAAGAGTCTTTCATTTAACATCTAAAACAAACCACAATTCTGCTCCCCATTTTTTTCTCAATTTAATAATTTGTTCCAATTTTCCTACCTTTGAAATCAGATGATTCAGCTCTCTCTTTTCTAGCTTAAAAATTTAGCTTGATTCAAATTTCAGAAGCTAATGCTTCATTCCTCAGTTTTCTTTATTTTTAAATCATTATAGTCTTAATAATGTTTTCTATCTAGTTTCTTTTATGATTTGGATTTCTTTAAGCTAGTAAATTAATGCTCAAAATTCTCTAAGCCAGGCTTCAGCAATATGTGAACCGTGAACTCCCTGAAGTTCATGCTGGTTTTAGAAAAGACAGAGGAAACAGAGATCAAATTGCCAACATCAGCTGGATCATGGAAAAAGCAAGAGAGTTCCAGAAAAACATCTATTTCTGCTTTATTGACTATGCCAAAGCCTTTGACTGTGTGGATCACAATAAACTGTGGAAAATTCTGAAAGAGATGGGAATAACAGACCACCTGACCTGCCTCTTGAGAAATCTGTATACAGGTCAGGAAGCAGTAGTTAGAACTGGACATGGAACAACAGACTGGTTGCAAATAGGAAAAGGAGTACGTCAAGGCTGTATATTGTCATCCTGCTTATTTAACTTCTGTGCAGAGTACATCATGAGAAACGTTGGACTGGAAGAAACACAAGCTGGAATCAAGATTGCCAGAAGAAATATCAATAACCTCAGATATGCAGATGACACCACCCTTATGGCAGAAAGTGAAGAGGAACTAAAAAGCTTCTTGATGAAAGTGAAAGTGGAGAGTGAAAAAGTTGGCTTAAAGCTCAACATTCAGAAAACGAAGATCATGGCATCCAGTCCCATCACTTCATGGGAAATAGATGAGGAAACAGTGGGAACAGTGTCAGACTTTATTTTTTGGGGGGTTTCCAAAATCACTGCAGATGGTGACTGCAGCCATGAAATTAAAAGACGCTTACTCCTTGGAAGAAAAGTTATGACCAACTTAGCATATTCAAAAGCAAAGACATTACTTTGCTGACTAATGTCCATCTAGTGAAGGCTATGGTTTTTCCTGTGGTCATGTATGAATGTGAGAGTTGGACTGTGAAGAAGGCTGAGGGCCGAAGAATTGATGCTTTTGAACTGTGGTGTTGAAGAAGACTCTTGAGAGTCCCTTGGACTGCAAGGAGATCCAACCAGTCTATTCTGAAGGAGATCAACCCTGGGATTTCTTTGGAAGGAATGATGCTGAAGCTGAAACTCCAGTACTTTGGCCACCTCATGCAAAGAGTTGACTCATGGGAAAAGACTCTGATGCTGGGAGGGATTGGGGGCAGGAGGACAAGGGGACAACAGAGGATGAGATGGCTGGATGGCATCACTGACTCGATGGACGTGAATCTGAGTGAACTCCGGGAGTTGGTGATGGACAGGGAGACCTGGCGTGCTGCGATTCATGGGGTCACAAAGAGTCGTACACGACTGAGCAACTGAACTGAACTGAACTGAACTGAAGTTTCCATTAAACCCATTCTCTCTTCTGTCCGTTTTCTTTTTTTGTATAAATCTCACTCTCCATTCTTGTTCTGAGGATATGAACCTTCTTTCCGATGAGTTCATATTCCCTTTCTAACATCCACCCCTTGTGTTCCATTTTATACTTCTAAATCAGTAATGAGATCTTACTTAAAGCATAGCTCAGATCTCATATTTTAAAAGCACTTCTTCACCTAAGCTGGACTCTGACTCTGCTCTGATGATATCTGGTTATTTCCATTCTAATCTACCTGCTTGAGTTGCTTCCTTCCTCCTCTGTCTGATTTGCATGGTTTCCCAATATAGTGCAGCCAACAGAAAATGAGTTCCATACCTCTATAAATCTGAAGCTCAGTTCTTCCACAGCTGTATGGCCTTAAGCAAATTACTTAGCATCTGAATTTTCTTCCCTGCAAAATGGGGATGATAATAACTATATCACAATATTTTTTGGAATGATTAAATGAGAGCATACAATATAACTGCAGTTTTAGTCTGCAGAAAAATCTGGCAATGGTTTGTTGATGAAAATAGAAGTAGAAAATTAGAGTTGTATAATAAATTGCCAGTTTCCAAGAGAAAATGCCCCTGGTAGCATGTCTTCTTCCTTTTTTCCCCCTTTCATGCACATCCATTCTTTTTTTAAAAAGGTAAAATCATGAAATACTTCAACAGATTCAATTCCAGGGATGGACTCAGACCAGTTGATTGCTCACACTGGGACCTTAGTGAGTTTGGGGTCTGTTCTTCTGTATGGTGTCATATTGCTCCAACTAGAAACAACATAGGGAAGTCACACAATGTCCTGATACATGGGCCTCGGACTTCTCTAATGATGACTCCATTTATTAGTAACTCTGGATGATATTTATAATTCTTTAAGAACTTTCTCCTTAAGGGATGCTAGGTTACTAAAAATGCATGCAAATTAGCTTGTATCTAGCTGTTTAGAAAATGTTTAATAAATGACTCATGGATTTTGTATTAAAGGACTTTAAATCTGACATAGTTCACTGCCTAGTGGTTTTAGTCACTAAGTCGAGTCCAACTCTTGTGACTCCCTGGACTATAGCATGCCAGGCTCCTCTGTCCATGGGATTTTCCAGGCAAGAATACTGGAGTAGGTTGCCATTTCCTTCTCCATATTGAAATGTATAAATGTGATTCTCTACATCAATTTTCCCTCACTTTATGTGCAATAAATTAAGAGTAACCTAGATCCAGACACCTGGAGAAGGAAATGGCAACCCACTCCAGTATTCTTGCTTGGAGAATTTCATAGATGGAGAAGCCTGGTAGGCTACAGTCCATGGGGCCACAAAGAGTCGGACACGACTGAGCGACTTCACTTCACTTCACTTCACTTCAGATCCAGACAATTTGGAATATAAAGTCAAATGGGCCTTAGAAAACATCACTACGAACAAAGCTAGTGGAGATGATGGAATTCCAGTAGAGCTATGTCAAATCCTGAAAGATGATGCTGTGAAAGTGCTGCACTCAATATGCCAGCAAATTTGGAAAACTCAGCAGTGGCCACAGGAATGGAAAAATTCAGTTTTCATTACAATCCTAAAGAAAGGCAATGCCAACGAATGCTCAAACGACTGCACAATTGCACTCATCTCATGCTAGTAAAGTAATGCTAAAAATTCCCCAAGCCAGGCTTCAGCAATCTGTGAACTGTGAAGTTCCAGATGTTCAAGCTGGTTTTAGAACAGATAGAGGAAACAGAGATCAAATTGCCAACATCTGCTGGATCATGGAAAAAACAAGAGAGTTCCAAAAAACCATCTATTTCTGCTTTATTGACTATGCCAAAGCCCTTGACTGTGTGGATCACAATAAACTGGAAAATTCTGAAAGAGATGGGAATACCAGACCACCTGACCTGCCTCTTGAGAAATCTGTATACAGGTCAGGAAGCAGCAGTTAGAACTGGATATGGAACAACAGACTGGTTCCAAATAGGAAAAGGAGTACATCAAGGCTGTATATTGTCACCCTTCTTATTTAACTTCTATGCAGAGTACATCATGAGAAATGCTGGGCTGGAAGAAACACAAGCTGGAATCAAGATTTCAGGGAGAAATAGCAATAACCTCAGATATGCAGATGACACCACCCTTATGGCAGAAAGTGAAGAGGAACTCAAAAGCCTCTTGATGAAAGTGAAAGAGGAGAGTGAAAAAGTTGGCTTAAAGCTCAACATTTAGAAAACTAAGGTCATGGCATCTGGTCCCATCACTTCATGGGAAATAGATGAGGAAACAGTGGGAACAGTTTTAGACTTTGTTTTTTGGGGCTCCAAAATCACTGCAGATGGTGATTTCAGCCATAAAATTAAAAGACACTTACTCCTTGGAAGGAAAGTTATGACCAACCTAGACAGCATATTCAAAAGCAGAGACATTACTTTGCCAACAAAGGTCCGTCTAGTCAAGGCTATGGTTTTTCCAGTAGTCATGTATGAATGTGAAAGTTGGACTGTGAAGAAAGCTGAGCACCAAAGAATTGGTGCATTTGCACTGTGGTGTTGGAGAAGACCCTTGAGAATCCCTTGGACTGCAAGGAGATCCAACCAGTCCATTCTAAAGGGGATCAGCCCTTGGATTACTTTGGAAGGAATGATGCTAAAGCTGAAACTCCGGTACTTTGGCCACCTCATGCGAAAAGTTGACTCATTGGAAAAGACTCTGATGCTGGGAGGGATTGGGGGCAGGAGGAGAAGGGGGCGGCAGAGGATGAGATGGCTGGATGGCATCATCGACTTGATGGATGTGAGTTTGAGTGAACTCCGGGAGTTGGTGATGGACAGGGAAGCCTGGTGTGCTGCAATTCATGGGGTCGGAGAGTCGGACACAACTGATTGTTTGAACTGAATTGAACTGAACTGAAGAGTAAATAATATTACCATTTTATTGTGTTTGCAGGCCACATAACCCTTTACATGTCTTTACTGAGCAAGTAGTAGCTGAAATTAAGGTGTTTTTTTTTTTTTTGAAATTGAATTGGACCCACATAGTAACTCTAAGTGGTAATGGTTATTATCCCCTATCTTTTACAGTTTTTATTCAACATAGTCAAGATTAGATATAAGTACATAAAAGTCCAAAGGAGGGCATGACAATCCACTCTAGTATTCTTGCCTGGAGAATCCCATTGACAGAGGGGCCTGGCAGACTAGAGTCCATGAGGTCACACAGAGTTGGACATGACTAAAGCAACTTAACAACATGCACAAAAGTCCCAGGTTAGTTCCTCAAATAGATCTCAGTAATTTTAGGTCAGCAGTTGAACAATTGGGGGAAAATGGTAAAAAAAAAAAAAGAAGAAGAAAAGAAAAGAAACCATTTAAAATAGAAGGGTAAGTCCTGTTTATAAGTTAGAAATGGATTTAGAAAGAGCCTGGGATAGAATTGATCATTAATCTGATAAAAAGAATACTTAGCATTTTGTCCCAAGAGTTTTTTTCTTATAGATTTGGACCAAATATAAGTAACTTTCTCATGGAATTGAAGATTTTCATGTCTTGAGTGTAAAATGTCATTTAATAAGAATTCTAAAAATTTAGATAAAATTGACATATAATGTTCTAATAGTTTCAGGTATACAACATAATGATTTTATATTTGTATATATTGCAAGCTGATCAGAATAAGTCTAGTTAACATCTGCTCTTCATACATAGCTACAAGTTTTTCCCCATGATTAAAAATTTTAAGGTCTATTCTCCCACAACTTTAAAATATACAATGCAGTATTATTAATTATGGGGCTACACAGGTGGCTCAGTGGTAAAGAATATGCCTGTCAAGGAGGAGGTGTGGGTTCAGTCCCTGGATTGGGACTGTCCCCTGGAGAAGGAAATGGCAACGCATTCCAGCATTCTTGCCTGAGAAATCACACAGACAGAGGAACCTGGTGGGCTACAGTCCACAAGGTCACAAAAGAGTCGCACATGACTAAGTGACTAAACAACAACAAAATGTTATTTATCCCTATGAATTACTTATTTTATAGCTGTAATTATGTACTTTTTAACTTAAAAAATCATTTAATAAAGATTTGGTTTTGATCAATGGTTTGGTTATAGAATGTTACTTAGTTCTTAGTTATATTTCATTCCCCCCACCCCCCAACTATCAGCCCTGCTATACATTTAGAATGGAGAAGGCAATGGCAACCCACTCCAGTACTCTTGCCTGGAAAATTCCATGGATGTAGGAGCCTGGTAGGCTGCAGTCCGTGGGGTCATGAAGAGTTGGACACAACTGAGCGACTTCAGTTTCACTTCACTTTCATGCATTGGAGAAGGACATGGCAACTCACTCCAGTGTTCTTGCCTGGAGAATCCCAGGGACGGGGGAGCCTGGTGGGCGGCCGTCTATGGGGTCGCACAGAGTCGGACACGACTGAAGTGACTTAGCAGCATACATTTAGAAATTAGATTTAAAAATCTCATTTTTTGGCAGGCAGGGGTGACTCTTTGGAAAATGTCAAAGTGAGCTTAAATATACATTTTTAATTATTCATTAGTTCAGTTAAGTCTAGGTTGGTCATAGCTTTTCTTCCAAGGAGTAAGCGTCTTTTAATTTCATGGCTGTAGTCATCATCTGTAGTGATTTGGGAGCCCAAGAAAATAAAGCCTGTCACTGTTTCCATCATTTCCCCATCTATCTGCCATGAAGTGATGATATCAGATGCCATGATCTTAGTTGTTCATTATTCATTTTTAGAACTGTTTAACTATGAAGAATCATGGCTTTATATTTTTCCTATTTATCAATGGCGATGAGTGAAAAACTTGATAATCAAAATTATAGCAACAATTACAGCAACACAATTATAATGATTGTCATTTACTTACTAATTTAATAAATTATTGACTTTTTAAATGTATGGGTGATAGCTGGTGAGTATGGCTATAGAGGACTATCATTTTTGTTTTTGATGACAAACAATTTATGCAACAATAAGTAATGTTTTCAGAAATATTACTGGTCCTTGGTTCTGGAAAAGGAGTTGTATTTTATGTAAGCACTATGACAAATTAGCTCATCATGTAGAATTTGCTTTATATTTCAAATGCCCTGAATCTTTACTTGTTTAAAGAGAGAGAAGGAAGGGGGTAAGAAAAAGATGACAATATTACCTTCTTGAGTTCCAAATTAGGTGATAACAATAATAATAACAATTGAAAAATGTATGCTGAATATGACCATATGGCAGATACTGTGCTAAGTATCTAAGTGTTCTATATATATATACAGGACTGTAATTTCTGTTCTATGATTCTAACATTCAAAACGTTTGTTTTAAGCTCAGTTAGCAGGCAGATGAGATCCGAACTCATTTAGTGGCAAAAACCATCCCTGAATGGACAGTGTTTAATTTATAATCTTAACTCA
Organism: Oryx dammah; assembly: GCF_014754425.2. Taxonomy (NCBI): domain Eukaryota; kingdom Metazoa; phylum Chordata; class Mammalia; order Artiodactyla; family Bovidae; genus Oryx; species Oryx dammah. Next base: position 1,061,403 of record NW_024070196.1, read on the forward strand.
TCCCACTTAGTTCAGTTCAGTTCAGTTCAGTTCAGTCACTCAGTCGTGTCCGACTCTTTGCAACCCCATGAATCGCAGCATGCCAGGCCTCCCTGTCCATCACCAGTTCCCGGAGTTCACTCAGACTCGCGTCCATCGAGTCAGTGATGCCATCCAGCCATCTCATCCTCGGTCGTCCCCTCCTTCTCCTGCCCCCAATCCCTCCCAGCATCAAAGTCTTTTCCAATAAGTCAACACTTTGCATGAGGTGGCCAAAGTACTGGAGTTTCAGCTTTAGCATCATTCCTTCCAAAGAAATCCCAGGGCTGACCCCATCCCACTTAAGGTAAATACTATAGGCTTTGCAGAAATATCACACTCGGTTGCAGTGTTATATGACAGAAGTCATATGTACTATGTTGTCTCCTTAAAAGAATGATCAAAGGTTTAGTTCTAACACACTACTCTCTATGAGAATTAGAAGCTATGTGCTAACACATTTAAAGCTGGCACTATGATAATCTCCATTTTTTGTAGAGAAAGATACTGTAACAGGTCAATAATGAAATATTTAACAATAAGGGCTATAATAAAGTCTGCAATCTTCTGTTTGGAAAATTTGATGAAAAAATTAAATATTTCTTCCTTTATTGTTTTTAATTGGAGGAAAATTGCTTTACAATGTTGTGTTGGTTTCTGCATACAAGAAAACAAATCAGCCATAATTATACATATACTCCCTTCCTCGTGAGCCTCCCTCCCCTCCCCATATTCTACCCCTCTAGATTATCAGAGTGCCAATCTCGGCTTCCTGTGCTATATAGGAACTTCTCACAAGCTATCTAATTTACACACTATTCAGTTCAGTTTTGTCGCTCAGTCATGTCCGACTCTTTGTGACCCCATGAATCGCAGCACGCCAGGCAACCCTGTCCATCACCAACTCCCGGAGTTCACTCAGATTCACGAACATCGAGTCCGTGATGCCATCCAGCCATCTCATCCTCTGTCGTCCCCTTCTCCTCCTGCCCCCAATTCCTCCCAGCATCAGAGTCTTTTCCAATGAGTCAACTCTTTGCATGAGGTGGCCAAAGTACTGGAGCCTCAGCTTTAGCATCATTCCTTCCAAGGAAATCCCAGGGTTGATCTGCTTCAGAATGGACTGGTTGGATCTCCTTGCAGTCCAAGGGACTCTCAAGAGTCTTCTCCAATACCACAGTTCAAAAACATCAATTCTTCGGCACTCAGCCTTCTTCACAGTCCAACTCTCACATCCATACATGACCACAGGAAAAACCATACCCTTGACTAGACGGACCTTAGCAAAGTAATGTCTCTGCTTTTGAATATACTATCTAGATTGGTCATAACTTTCGTTCCAAGAAGTAAGTGTCTTTTAATTTCATGGCTGCAGTCACCATCTGCAGTGATTTTGGAGCCCCAAAAAATAAAGTCTGACACTGTTTCTACTGTTTCTCCATCTATTTCCCATGAAGTGATGGGAACAGATGCCATGGTCTTCGTTTTCTGAATGTTGAGCTTTAGGCCAACTTTTTCACTCTCCTCTTTCACTTTCATCAAGAGGCTTTTTACTGCCTCTTCACTTTCTGCCATAAGGGTGGTGTCATCTGCATATCTGAGGTTATTGATATTTCTCCCAGCAATCTTGATTCCAGCTTGTGTTTCTTCCAGTCCAATGTTTCTCATGGTGTACTCTGCATATAAGTTAAATAAGCAGGGTGACAATATACAGCCTTGACGTACTCCTTTTCCTATTTGGAAACAGTCTGTTGTTCCATGTCCAGGTCTAACTGTTGCTTCCTGACCTGCATACAGATTTCTCAAGAGGCAGGTCGGGTGGTCTGGTATTCCCATCTCTTTCAGAATTTTCCACAGTTTATTGTGATCCACACAGTCAACGGCTTTGGCATAGTCAATAAAGCAGAAATAGATGTTTTTCTGGAACTCTCTTGCTTTTTCCATGATCCAGCGGATGTTGGCAATTTGATCTCTGGTTCCTCTGCCTTTTTTAAAACCAGCTTGAACATCAGGGAGTTCACGGTTCACGTATTGCTGAAGCCTGGCTTGGAGAATTTTGAGCATTACTTTACTAGCATGTGAGATGAGTGCAATTGTGCAGTAATTTGAACATTGTTTGACATTGCCTTTCTTTGGGATTGGAATGAAAACGGACCTTTTCCAGTTCTGTGGCCACTGCTGAGTTTTCCAAATTTGCTAGCATACTGAGTGCAGCACTTTCACAGCATCATCTTTCAGGATTTGAAATAGCTCAACTGGAATTCCATCACCTCCACTAGCTTTGTTTGTAGTGATGCTTTCTAAGGCCCATTTGACTTCACATTCCAAGATGTCTGACTCTAGATTAGTAATCACATCATCATGAATATCTGGGTCGTGAAGATCTTTTTTGTACAGTTCTTCCATGTATTCTTGCCACCTCTTCTTATAGTGTATATATATTGATGCTATTTTTCCATTTCTCCCACTCTCTCCTGTGTCCACAATTCTGTTCTCTATATCTGCATCTCCATTTCTTTCTTACAAATAGGTTCATCAATACCATTTTCTAGATTCCATTTATGTTAATATACAATATCTGTTTTCTTTTTCTGACTTACTTCACTCTGTGTAACAGGCTCTAGGTTCATCTGTCTCACTAGAACTGACTCAAATTCTTTATTTTCTATGGCTGAGCAATATTTTATTCTATATATGTACCACATTTTCTTTATCCATTGTCTGTTGATGAACATCTGGATGCTTTCATGTCCTAGCTATTGTAAATAGTACTGTGATAAAACTTGGAGGTATATGTGTCTTTTTCAATTATGGTCTCCTCAGGGTACATGCCCAGTAGTGGGATCCCTAGGTAGTATGGTAGATTTATTTCTAGTTTTTAAGGTTTCTCCATATTGTTCTCCATAATGGCTGTATCAGTTTACATTCTCACTAATAGTGTAAGAGAGTTTCCTTTTCTCCACATCTTCTCCAGCATTTTTTGATGATGGGCATTCTGACTAGTCAGAATTCTCCACCATGACCTGTCCCTCTTGGGTGGCCCTACACTATGTGGAGCACAAAAAACTGAGGAAAATTCTTAAAGAGATGGGAATACCAGACATCTTGACCTGCCTCCTGAGAAATCTGTATGCAGGTCAAGAAGCAAGTTAGAACTGGACATGGAATGACAGACTGGTTCCAAATAGGGAAATGAGTATATCAAGGCTATATATTGTCACACTGCTTATTTAGCTTATATGCAGAGTACATCATAAGAAATGCTGGACTGGATGAAGCACAAGCTGGAATCAAACTTGCTAGGAGAAATATCAATAATTTCAAATATGCAGATGACACTACACTTACGGCAGAAAGCGAAAAAGAACTAAAGAGCCTCTTGATGAAAGTGAAAGAGAAGAGTGAAAAAGTTGGTTTAAAACTCAACATTCAGAAAACTAAGATCATGGCATCTGGCTCCATCACTTCATGGCAAATAGATGGGGAAACAATGGAAACAGTGAGAGATTTTTATTTTGGGGGGGGCTCTAAAATCACTGTAGATGGTGACTGCAGCCATGAAATTAAAAGACCCTTGCTTCTTGGAAGAAAAGTTATGACCAACCTAGACAGCATATTAAAAACCAGAGATTTTGCCAATCTTTGTCAACATAGGTCCGTCTAGTCAGATCTATGGTTGATATACAGTAGTCATGTATGGATGTGAGAGTTGGACTATAAAGAAAGCTGAGTGCCAAGAATTGATGCTTTTGAAGTGTGGTTTCGGAGAAGACTCTTGAGAGTCACTTGGACTGCAAGGAGATCCACAGTACATCCTAAAGTAAATCAGTCCTGAGTATTCATTGGAAGGACTGATGCTGAAGCTGAAACTCCAAAATTTTGGCCATCTAATGGGAAGAACTGACATATTTGAAAAGACCCTGATGCTGGGACAGATTGAAGGCAGGAGGAGAAGGGGATGACAGAGGATGAGATGGCTGGGTGGCATCACCAACTCAATGGACACGATTTTGAGTAAGCTCTGGGAGTGATGATGGACAAGGAAGCCTGGCATGCTGCAGTGCATGGAGTCACAGAGTCGGACACGACTGAGGAACTGAACTGAACTGAAATGATTCTGACTGGTGTGAGGTGATGCCTTATTATATTTTTGATTTGCTGTTCTCTAACAATTAGTGGTGTTGTGCATCTTTCCATATGTTTATTGGCCATCTGTATGTCTCCTTTGGAGAAATGTCTGTTTAGGTCATTTGCCCAATTTTTGATTGGGCTGTTTGTTTTTCTGACATTGAGCTGTATAAGGGGCTTATATATTTTAGAGATTAATCATTTGTCTGTTGTTTTGCTGGCAATTATTTTCTCCCATTCTTAGGCTTGTCTTTTTTCTTGTTTATTGTTTTCTTTGTCTGCAAAATCTTTAAGTTTAATTAGGTCTATTTGTTCATTTTTTGTTTTATTTCCATTACTTTAGGAAATGGGTCAATGAGGATCTTGCTGTGATTTCTGTCGAAGAGTGTACTGCCTACATTTTTTTCAGAGTTTTACTGTTTCTGGCCTTACATTTAAGTCTTTAATCCATTTTGATTTTAGTTTTGTTTATGGTGTTAGGATGGGCTGGATGAAGCACAAACTGGAATCAATGCCAGGAGAAATATCAATAACCTCAGATATGCAGATGACACCGCCCTTATGACAGAAAGTAAAGAAGAAATAAAGAGCCTCTTGGTGAAAATGAAAGAGTGAAGTCGCTCAGTCGTGTCTGACTCTTTGAGACCCCATGGACTGTAGCCTACCAGATTCCTCCATCCATGGGATTTTCCAGGTAAGATACTGAAGTGGGTTGCCATTTCCTTCTCCAGGAGATCTTCCCAATCCAGGGACTGAACCCAGGTCTCCCACATTGGAGGCAGACGCTTTACCGTCTGAGCCACCAGGGCAGGGCTCAGTGAAAGAGGAGAATGAAAAAGTTGGCTTAAAACTCAACATTCAGAAAACTACGATCATTGCATCATGTCTCATCACTTCATGGCAAATAGATGGGAAAACAGTGGAAACAGTGACAGACTTTATTTTTTGAGGGGTTCTAAAATCACTGCAAATGGTGATTGCATGCATGAAATTAAAAAAACGCTTGCTCCTTGGAAGAAAAATTATGACCAACTTAGACAGCATATTAAAAAGCAGAGACATTACTTTGCCAACAAAGTTCTGTCTAGTCAAAGGTATGGTTTTTCCAGTTGTCATGTACGGATGTGAAAGTTGGACTGTGAAGAAAACTCAGCACCAAAGAATTGATGCTTTTGAACTGTGGTGTTGGAGAAAACTCTTGAGAGTCCCTTGGACTGCAAGGAGATCCAAGCAGTCCATCCTAAAGGAAATCAGTCCTGAATATTCATTGGAAGGACTTATGCTGAAACTTCAATATTTTGCCCACCTGATGCAAAGAACTGACTCCTTTGAAAAGACCCTGATGCTGGAAAAGATTGAAGGCAGGAGGAGAAGGGGATGATAGAGATGAGATGGTTGGATGGCATCATCAACTCAATGGACATGAGTTTGAAAAAACTCCAGGAGTTGGTGATGGATAGGGAGGCCTGTCATGCTGCAGTCCATGGGGTCCCAAAGAGTCAGACACGACTGAGTGACTGAACTGGACTGAACTGATGGTCCTAGGAAGTCCTGTAGTTTCATTCTTTCATTCAAGTTTTACACATGTAGCTGTCCAGGTTTCATAGCACCACTTATTGAAAAGACTGTCTTTGTCTCCTTTGTCGAAGATAAGATGCCCATAGGTGTATGGGTTTTTCTCTGGGCTTTCTATCTTCTTCCATTAGTCTATCTTTCTTTCTTTCTTTTTTCTTTTTGCCAGAACTGTACTGTATACTGTTTTGGTGACTGGTAGCTTTGTGGTACAGCCTGAAGTCAGGAAGATTGATTCCTCAAGCTCTGATTTTCTTTCTCAAGATTGCTTTGGCTATTTGGGGACTTTTGTGTTTCCATAGTAATTGTGAAATTTTTTGTTGTAGTTCTGTGAAAAATGCCATTGGTAATTTGATAGGGAATGCATTGACTCTGTAAATTGTTTTGGGTAGTACAGATATTTTCAAAATATTGATTCTTCTGATCCAAACATGGAATATATTTCCTTTTGTTGGTGTCATTTTTTTATTTCTTTCATCAGTGTCTTGTAGTTTTCTTCATACAAGTCTTTTGTCCTTTGAGGTAGAATTATTCCTAGGCATTTTACCATTTTAGTTGCAATGATGAATGGGATTGATTCCTTAATTTCTCTTTCTGATTTTTAATTGTTAACATACAGGAATGTAAAGGATTCAGTTCAGTTCAGTGGCTCAGTCGTGTCCGACTCTTTGAAACCCCATGGACCACAGCACGCCAGGCCTCCCTGTCCATCACCAACTCCTGGAGTCTACCCAAACCATGTTCATTGAGTCGGTGATGCCATCCAACCATCTCATCCTCTGTCGTCCCTTTCTCCTCCTGCTCTCAATCTTTCCCAGCATCAGGGTCTTTTCCAATGAGTCAGCTCTTCGCATCAGGTGGCCAAAGTATTGGAGTTTCAGCTTCAACATCAGTCCTTCCAATGGACACCCAGGACTGATCTCCTTTAGGATGGACTGGTTGGATTTCCTTGCAGTCCAAGGGACTCTCAAGAGTCTTCTCCAACACCACAGTTCAAAAGCATCAATTCTTCAGCGTTCAACTTTCTTTATAGTACAACTCTCACATCCATACATGACTACTGGAAAAACCATAGCCTTTACTAGAGGGACCTTTGTTGGGAAAGTAGTGTTTCTGCTTTTGAATATGCTGTCTAGGTTGGACATAACTTTCCTTCCAAGGGGTGTCTTTCAATTATTTCTGAGTATTAATTTTATATCCTGTGACTTTCTATATTTATTTATTTATTTATTTTTCTTCAGTTGCTAAGTTATGTCTGACTCTTTGTGACCCCATAGACTGCAGCACACCAGAAATTGCTCCAACTTTCCCCCAGAATTTGCTCAAACTCATGTCCATTGAGTTGTTGATGGTATCTAACCATCTCATTCTCTGCCTTCAATCCGTATGCCTTCAATCTTTCACAGCATGTGATTTTTCCTATGAGTTGGATCTTTGAATCAAGTGTACAAAGTATTGGAGCTTCGGCATCAGTTAACTCGTTTGATCTCCTTCCTATCCAAGGAAATCTCAAGATCTTCCCTAGCACAACCATTCAAAAGCATCAGTTCTTCAGTGCTCAGCCTTCTTTATGGAATTCTTCAGGCTGAAATAATCAAGTGGATTGATATTTCCTCCTCTAGTAGACCACATTTTGCCAAGACTCTACTATGACCCTTCCATCTGGGATGGCCCTGCACAGCATGGGCTATAGCATCATTGAATTACACAAGACCCTTCACCATGACAAGGCTGTGATCCGTGAAGGGAATTTTTAGGTTTTTCTATGTATAGTATCATGTTATCTGCTAACAATAGTTTTACTTCTTCTTTTCTGTGTATTTCTGTGCTATATGTCATAAGGACAAACTACAGTGGCAAGAGGGCACATCCTTGTCTTCTTCCTTAGAGGAAATGCTTTCATTTTTTCACCATTGAGAATAATGTTTGCAGTGTTTTTTTTTTTTTTTTTTTTAATATGGCTTTTATTTTGTTGAGGCCAGTTCAGTTCATTCGCTCAGTCATGTCTGACTCTGTGATCACATGGACTGCAGCATGTCAGGCTTCCCTGCCCATCACCAACTCCTGGAGCTTGCTCAACACATGTCCATTGAGTTGGTGATGCCATCCAACCATCTCTTCCTCTGTCGTTCCCTTCTCCTCCCATCTTCAATCTTTCCCAGCATCGGGGTCTTTTCTTTCTTTTTTCTTTCTTTCTTTCTTTCTTTCTTTTTTTTTTTTTTTTTTTAGGGTCTTTTCAAATAAGTCTGTCCTTTGAATAAGTTGGCCAAAATATTGGAGTTTCAGCTTCAACATCAGTCCTTCCAATGAATATTCAGGGTTGATTTTCTTTAGTTGGATCTCCTTTCAGTCCAAAGGACTCTCAAGAGTCTTCTCCAACACTACAGTTCAAATACATCAATTCTTTCACATTCAGCTTTCTTTATAGTCCAAATCTCACATCCATACATGACTACTGGAAAAACCACAGCTTTGACTAGATGGACCTTTCTTGGCTAAGTGTTGCCTCTGCTTTTCAATGTGCTGTCTATGTTGGTCATAGCTTTTCTTCCAAGGACAAAGCATCTTTTATTTTCATGGCTGCAGTCAACATCTGCAGTAATTTTGGAGCCCCCCAAAATAAAGGGCTCTATGTGGTAGGTTCCTTCTATGTATACTTTCTGGAGAGTTATATTATAAATAAATGATTTTGAATTTTGTTAAAACTTACTCTATATCTACTGAGTTTATCATATGGTTTTTAATTTGTTAATATGGTGTATCACATCGATTGATTTGTGTGTATATATATATATATATATATTATTCTTTTCTTTTTTTTTTTCACTTACCAATATTGTATTGGTTTTGCCATACATCAACATGAATCTGCCACAAGTGTACACATGTTCCCAATCCTGAACCCCTCTCCCACCTCCCTCCCCATATCATCTCTCTGGATCATCCCCATGCACCAACCCCAAGCATCCTGTATACTGAGTTGAACCTAGACTGGCGATTCATTACTTATATGATATTATACATATTTCAATGCCATTTTCCCAAATCATCCCACCCTCTCCCTCTCCCACAGAGTCCAAAAGACTGTTCTATACATCTGTGTCTCTTTTGCTGTCTTGCATACAGGGTTATTGTTACCATTTTTCTAAATTCCATATATATGTGTTAATATACTGTATTGGTGTTTTTCTTTCTGGCTTACTTTGTATAATTGGCTCCAGTTTCATCCATCTCATTAGAACTGATTCAAATGTACTCTTTTTAATGGCTGAGTAATACTCTATTGTGTATATGTACCACTGCTTTCTTATCCATTCATCTGCTGATGGACATCTAGGTTGCTTCCATGTCCTGGCTATTATAAACAGTGCTGCAGTGAACACTGAGGTACACGTGTCTCTTTCAATTCCGGTTTCCTTGGTGTGTATGTCCAGCAGTGGGATTGCTGGGTCATAAAGCAGTTCTATTTCCAGTTTTTAAAGGAATCTCCACACTGTTCTCCATAGTGGCTGTACTAGTTTGCATCTCCACCAACAGTGTAAGAGGGTTCGCTTTTCTCCACACCCTCTCCAGCATTTATTGCTTGTAGACTTTTGGATCGCAGCCATTCTGACTGGTGTGAAATGGTACCTCATTGTGGTCTTGATTTGCATTTCTCTGATAATGAGTGATGTTGCACATCTTTTCATGTGTTTCTTAGCCATCTGTATGTCTTCTTTGGAGAAATGTCTATTTAGTTCTTTGGCCGACTTTTTGATTGGGTCATTTATTTTTCTGGAATTGAGCTGCATAAGTTCCTTGTATATTTTTGAGATTAGTTGTTTGTCAGTGGCTTCATTTGCTATTATTTTCTCCCATAAGAAGGCTGCCTTTTCACTAGCTTATAGTTTCCTTTGTTGTGCAGAAGCTTTAATTTTAAATAGATCCCATTTGTTTATTTTTGCTTTTATTTCCAGTATTCTGGGAGGTGGATCATAGAGGATCCTGCTGTGATTTATGTCGGAGAGTGTTTTGCCTATGTTCTCCTCTAGGAGTTTTATAGTTTCTGGTCTTACAGTTAGATCTTTAATCCATTTTGAGTTTATTTTTGTGTATGGTGTTAGAAAATGTTCTGATTTCATTCTTTTACAAGTGGTTGACCAGTTTTCCCAGCACCACTTGTTAAAGAGATTGTCTTTAGTCCATTGTATATTCTTGACTCCTTTGTCAAAGATAAGGTGTCCATATGTGTGGGGATTTATCTCTGGGCTTTCTATTTTGTTCCATTGATCTATATTTCTGTTTTTGTGCCAGTACCATACTGTCTTGATGACTGTGGCTTTGTAATAGAGCCTGAAGTCAGGCAAGTTGATTCCTCCAGTTCCATTCTTCTTTCTCAAGATTGCTTTGTCTATTCGAGTTTTTTTTTGTATTTCCATACAAATTGTGAAATTATTTGTTCTAGCTCTGTGAAAAATACCGCTGGTAGCTTGATAGGGATTGCATTGAATCCATAGATTGCTTTGGGTAGTATACTCATTTTCATTCTATTGATTCTTCTGATCCATGAACATGGTATATTTCTCCATCTATTAGTGTCCTCTTTGATTTCTTTCACCAGTGTTTTATAGTTTTCTATATATAGGCCTTTAGTTTCTTTAGATAGATATATTCCTAAGTATTTTATTCTTTTCATTGCAAAGGTGAATGTAATTGTTTCCTTAATTTCTTTTTCTTTTTTCTCATTATTAGTGTATAGGAATGCAAGGGATTTCTCTGTGTTGATTTTATATCCTGCAACTTTACTATAATCATTGATTAGCTGTATAATTTTCTGGTGGAGTCTTTAGGGTTTTCTATGTAGAGGATCATGTCATCTGCAAACAGTGAGACTTTTACTTTTTCTTTTCCAATTTGGATTTCTTTAATTTCTTTTTCTGCTCTGATTGCTGTGGCCAAAACTTCCAGAACTATGTTGAATAGTAGAGGTGAAAGTGGGCACACTTGTCTTGTTCCTGACTTTAGGGGAAATGCTTTCAATTTTTCACCATTGAGGATAATGTTTGCTGTGGGTTTGTCATATATAGCTTTTATTATGTTGAGGTATGTTCCCTCTATTTATTCCTGGTTTCTGTAAAGTTTTTAACATAAATGGTTGTTGAATTTTGTCAAAGGCTCTCTCTGCATCTATTGAGATAATCATATGGTATTTATTTTTCAATTTGTTAATGTGGTGTATACATTGATTGATTTGCAGATATTGAAGAATTCTGGCATCTCTGGGATAAAGCCCACTTGGTCATGGTGTATAATCTTTTTAATATGTTGTTGGATTGTGATTGCTAGAATTTTGTTAAGGATTTTTGCATCTATGTTCATCAGTGATATTGACCTGTAGTTTTTTTTGTGTGTGTGGCATCTTTTTCAGGTTTTGGTATTAGGGGGATGGTGGCCTCATAGAATGAGTTTGGAAGTTTACCTTCCTCTGCAACTTTTTGGAAGAGTTAGAGTAGGATAGGTGTTAACTCTTCTCTAAATTTTTGGTAGAATTCAGCTATGAAGCCGTCTGGACCTGGCCTTTTGTTTACTGAAAGATTTCTGATTATAGTTTCAATTTCCGTGCTTGTGATGGGTCTTTTAAGATTTTCTATTTCTTCCTGGTTCAGTTTTGGAAAGTTGTACTTTTCTAAGAATTTGTCCATTTCTTCAACGTTGTCTGTTTTATTGGTATATAATTGCTGATTGTAGTCTCTTTTGATCCATTGTATTTCTGTGTTGTCTATTGTGATCTCTCCATTTTCATTTCTAATTTTATTGATTTGATTTTTCTCCCTTTGTTTCTTGATGAGTCTGGCTAATGACTTGTAAATTTTATTTATCCTTTCAAAGAACCAGCTTTTGGCTTTGTTGATTTTTGCTATGGTCTCTTTTGTTTCTTTTGCATTTATTTCTGTCTTAATTTTTAAGATTTTATCCTTCTACTAACCCTGGGGTTCTTCATTTCTTCCTTTTCTAGTTGCTTTAGGTGCAGAGTTAGGTTATTTATTTGACTTTTTTTCTTGTTTCTTGAGGTATGCCTGTATTGCTATGAACTTTCCCCTTAGCACTGCTTTTACAGTGTCCCACAGGTTTGTGGTTGTTGTGTTTTCATTTTCATTCGTTTCTATGCATATTTTGATTTCTTTTTTGATTTCTCCTGTGATTTGTTGGTTATTCAGCAGCGTGTTTTTCAGCCTTCATATGTTGGAATTTTTAATAGTTTTTCTTCTGTAATTGAGATCTAATCTTAATGCATTATGGTAAGAAAAGATGCTTGGAATGATTTTATTTTATTTTATTTTTAATTTCCCAAGGCTAGATTGATGGCCCAGGATGTGATCTATTCTGGAGAAGGTTCCGTGTGTGCTTGAGAAAAAGGTGAAATTCATTGTTTTGGGGTGAAATGTCCTATCAATATCAATTAGGTCTAACTGGTCTATTGTATCATTAAAGTTTGTGTTTCTTTGTTAATTTTCTGTTTAGTTGATCTATCCATAGGTGTGAGTGGGGTATTAAAGTCTCCCACTATTATTGTGTTATTGTTAATTTCCCCTTTCAACTTGTTAGCATTTGTCTTACATATTGTGGTGCTCCTATGTTGTGTGCATATACATTTATAATTGTTATATCTTCTTGGATTGATCCTTTGATCATTGTGTAGTGTCCTTCTTTGTCTCTTTTCACAGACTTTGTTTTAAAGGCTATTTTATCTGATATGAGTATTGCTACTTCTAATTTCTTTTGGTCTCTATTTGCATGGAAAATCTTTTTCCAGCCCTTCACTTTCAGTCTCTATGTGTCCCTTGTTTTGAGGTGGGTCTCTTGTAGACAACATATATAAGGATCTTGTTTTTGTATCCATTCAGCCAGTCTTTGCCTTTTGGTTGGGGCACTCAACCCATTTACGTTTAAGGTAATTATTGATAAGTATGATACTGTTGCCATTTACTTTATTGTTTTGGGTTCAGGTTTATACACCCTTTTTGTATTTTCTAGAGAAGATCCTTTAGCATTTGTTGGAGAGCTGGTTTGGTGGTGCTAAATTCTCTCAGCTTTTGCTTGTCTGTAAAGCTTTTGAATACTGCTTCATATTTGAATGAGATCCTTGCTGGGTACAGTAATCTGGGCTGTCGGTTATTTTCTTTCATCACTTTAAGTATGTCTTGCCATTCCCTCCTGGCCTGAAAAGTTTCTATTGAAAGATCAGCTATTATCCTTATGGGAATACTCTTGTGTGCTATTTGTTGTTTTTCCTTTGCTGCTTTTAATATTTGTTCTTTGTATTTGATCTTTGTTAATTTGATTAATATGTGTCTTGGGGTGTTTTGACTTGGGTTTATCCTGTTTGGGACTCTCTGGGTTTCTTGGACTTGGGTGATTATTTCCTTCCCCATTTTAGGGAAGTTTTCAACTATTATCTCCTCAAGGATTTTCTCATGGTCTTTCTTTTTGTCTTCTTCTTCTGGGACTCCTATAATTCGAATGTTGGAGCATTTGATATTGTCCTGGAGGTCTCTGAGATTGTCCTCATTTCTTTTAGTTCATTTTTCTTTTTTCCTCTCTGATTCATTTATTTCTACCACTCTATTTTCTACTCCACTAATCCTATCTTCTGCCTCCATTATTCTACTATTTGTTGCCTCCAGAGTGTTTCTCATCTCATTTATTGCATTATTCATTATATATTGACTCTTTTTTATTTCTTCTAGGTCCTTGTTAAACCTTTCTTGCATCTTCTCAATCCTTGTCTCCAGGCTATTTATCTGTGATTCCATTTTGATTTCAAGATTTTGGATCATTTTCACTATCATTATTCGGAATTCTTTCTCAGGTAGATTCCCTATATCTTCCTCTTTTGTTTGGTTTGGTGGGCATTTCTCCTGTTCCTTTACCTTCTGAGTATTCCTCTGTCTCTTCATCTTGGTTATATTGCTGCATTTGGGGTGGCCTTTCTGTATTCTGCGAATTTGTGGAGTTCTCTTTATTGTGGAGTTTCCTCACTGTGGGTGGGGTTGTACAGGTAGCTTGTCAATGTTTCTTGGTCAGGGAAGCTTGTGTCGGTGTTCTGGTAGTTGGAGCTGGATTTTTTCTCTCTGGAGTGCAATGAAGTGTCCAGTAATGAGTTATGAGATGTCAATGGTTTTCAAGTATCTTTGGGCAGCCTGTATATTGAAGCTCAGGGCTGTGTTCTTGTGTTGCTGGAGAATTTGCTTGGTATGTCTTGCTCTGGAACTTGTTGGCCCTTGGGTGGTGCTTGGTTTCAGTGTAGGTATGGAGGTGTTTGATGAGCGCCTATCAATTAATGTTCCCTGGAGTCAGGAGTTCACTGATGTTCTCAGGATTTGGACTTAAGCCTCGTGCTTCTGGTTTTCAGTCTTATTTTTACAGTAGTCTCAAGACTTCTCCTTTTATACAGCACTGTTGATAAAACATCTAGGTTAAAGATGTAAAGTTTCTCCACAGTGAGGGACACCATGAGAGGTTCACAGAGTTACATGGAGAAGAGAAGAGGGAGGAGGGAGTTAGAGGTAACTCCAATGAAATGAGGTGAAATCAAAAGAGGAGAGAGCAAGCTAGCCAATAATTACTTCTTTATGTGTGCTCCACAGTCTGGACCACTCAGAGATGTTCACGGAGTTATACAAAGAAGAGAAGAGGGAAGAAGGAGACAGAGATGGCCAGGAGGATAAAAGAGGGGGATGAAAAGGAGAAAGACATGTCCAGCCAGTAATCAGTTCCCTAAGTGTTCTCCAGCATCTGGAACACACAGAGATTCACAGAGTTGGGTAGAGAAGAGAAGGAGGAGGAAGGAGACAGAGGCGACCTGGTGGAGAAAAAGGAGTGTCCAAAGGGGGAGAGAGCAGTCAAGCCAGTAATCTCACTCCCAAGTAAAAATGGGTACTGAAGATTGGGTTTTTAAAGGTACAAAATTGATAACAAATACCAAAAAGCAAAGATTAAAAATCTAGAGTAGAGGTTGGATTTTCAAAAATACAATATTAAAGAAAA